>NC_037596.1:9979949-10047734 GCF_003073045.1 Pomacea canaliculata | reverse complement strand
GAGAGAGATAGGCCCGCTGTTTATATTCAGTAAATGAAAGTGTATGCGAAGCATGGCTTCCGGCTACCATTGAGGACCTCAATAATAAAAAAACACAACTGCGTACTGAAGTTTGAACTGTCTGTCTGCATATTTATTTATATGAAACTATTTCATGAAAGATAATTCACCCAGTTAATCATTTTACTAAATCTCAAAGGATCAAAGGACGAAGCGTTGACTATAAAGCTGGGAGCTGGAACAAAAGTATAGCTAAACTTCAGTGCACTACAATATTTGCTGTTTTGACTTCTCCTCCTGCCATTTCTGAAAAGTTTCACCCAACCGTTCAACCGAAATGGACTCGTCAGTAATAAGGGAGAAAGAGAGCTTAAGACACGATCACAAGGCTATGAAACCATTTTTACCCATGCATGTATTTTGTTATACTCACCATAATCATGCGATAAACCTCGCATAAAAATTACGTGTGTGAATTATGAATCATGCTATTTTCATGACAATTAAAAATATTTGTGGGAATGTGTACAATGTTGCTACTCGTAGCACCGGCCTTATGATGGAAAAACAGACTCTTACACACATAGTTGAACCACAGGTCGCTGAACTGGTTGTCTCACATGTAAGCTACCTCCAGACTGCCATTCAGAAGCTTGATACGAATGTAACCATTAGCTTGTCACAGGCGTGATGGTCATATTGATCTTGCGCATCAATAATCCTCAAACGAAATTTTCGTCAAATTCAGCTGTTCCGTTCTTTGTGTCATATTGTGCATAAAACGATATTCCTCGTGAATGCTAGTGTCCCATTGGAAGTGCCCTTCTCACCCGTGACAAGTGGAAGTAGTTTCTGGTCAGAAGCAATTATTGTCTGAACTCCGTCAATCAACAGAGACGGCGGCGAGAACTTATATCTTGCTTTATCTAAAGATATAAATACAAAAAAAAAAATATTTGGAGTTTAGACCAACTAAGCAGTTAGTCTACAAATCTGTTGATGGCATTTACTAACATAAAACACATCCAACAAGCACTGCGACCATGAAATTAGCACTTGCCTTTCTCTTTTCTCTTCTCATCTCTGTGAGTGGGGAGAAAAAGAGAAGATGACAGGCTCGTTTTGCTTGCTTTCAGACGACATACATCACTTTAGCCTGTTATATACAGTATGTACCAACTGAACTCTCAAGCACATCAAAGATTTTGACACTCGTCACTACCGTTGAATAACGGGACTATTAACCACTAACGGGTGACAGGCAAAGAAGAAGCAGAAGAAGGCCTAGTCAACACAAATCCCTCGTGGAAAAAGCCAGTTACACATTTTCTCGAGTGTGGTAACTGCGTGAACTAGCTCTCGTTTCACAAGTGTGTACAAGTATCCTGATACACGACATATTCTGTACACTGTTAGTAGGGGGCGGGTGAGGTGGTTCACTATATACATTGAGAGAAGGATTCATGATCAGATCATCACAGATTATCGTGTTCTACACTTGGAAATATTTCCTTGTTACTTTCGTGTTTTTCACATCTGTTTCCTGAACTTCAAAACAGCTTATTTATGTGAGAGACCTAATCGGAAATTAATTAGTGATGTACTGCGAAACATTCGTGCTCATACTCTGAACACATGTTAAATTGAAAACAGTTGAATATCTGAGAAGTTTTTCACAACCTTATCAAAATTTCATAGTACTCCAGATGTGACTATTAGAAATCCTGTCTATAATGAAAAAGTAGACGAGTGAGTGCACGTGTGTATACATATATAAATGTCTATTTGATGAGTCTGTGTGGGTCAATATATAAATTAATACTCTAAATATATACTAGCTTGGTGTATATACTAGCTGGGTGTTTCAGCAGAGATATGCAACGATTCTGAACAAAGGATACCATTTAGATTGGCGTGTTTTATTGTTTCACAGTCAAGAATTCAAATTCCCAAATCGCTAGCTTTATGATTAGTAAGCTGGTGAGACAACCGTGTCAGCCGTTGCGTTTGTTGTCTCCCTTCACCAGTACCTGCGGACGAGCAAAACCATTGGTTAGCTGCTACAGGTCCAGGGATGAATAAAGAAAATAAATAAAAGCTGACGTCGTTGCTAAAACATTGTTTGCCAGCTCCGTGTGCATGTGTACTTGTGTACCCAATTGTAGTTTAAATATACAAGAGAAGAATAAATTCTTTTACATCTTGATCTGAAAATAATGTCTCGACTGATGGTCTGTTTGAAGCGAGGGACCGACTATGGCTTAAGTCGGTGAGGAATGTAAGCACACTGTATGTTGTGTGGAATATTTTGTCACAGGTCTGTCGTTTTCTTTTTATAAAATTGCTTCTGTACTATCAAGGTTCATGTGGTTGATTCAGCAGTCTATGACAACGCACTAAGTGCTTTGAACAAAGGGACACTGAATACTTCACTAAATGTATAAGCTTTATTCGTCAGCTTCATGTCGGACTTCCGTTGGGCCTCGTGTCTGCCTAGTATCGACTCTTCATGTCTAAATACTGATTGCCTGCAATCGTGGCGACTCAATAAGACAAAAAAATGAAAAAACTAAACGACGAAATGTTACAAGTTGTCTCGTAAACAGTGGCACATTTGTAAAAAGTCTTTCACTTACGCGGTAGAAAATTCACGTCTGCTACAAGATTACATACTGAAGCGTTCTAGCCATCAGACAGTCTACACGATAGTCTTATACCTTTTCTCTCGTAGGGTTATATGGCCCTTAAAAGTCATCAGCATCTTCCATGCTGGCCAAGTCGAACACAATAAAAGAGTAGCATAAAAGAAAAAAAAAAACAACAAAAAAAACAACCCGACAGAAAATGAATACTAAAATCTGATATAGTTAGAAGACTTATATATTACTACTTCATCCAAAGCTTACTGTACTTGATTCATCATTATTTAGTACGGGAATTTGTTTATTTCTATCACATAACCGTTTTTTCATAACCTCAACCACTGTTTTCATTTTTGTAACATCACTCCTCTGTTCGTTTTTTGCTTATTTTCTTAAATCTAATACATCTTGTCCCTCGTATTGTTGTCCATGTTTCATTCTTGCTATAGGCTTAAGTTACTGCTAAGCATGCTCCTAGGAGTGTGTGTGTGCGTGCGTGCTTTACAAATGTTGCATTTCATAATATAAGTTATTGTTTTTTCTCGTTGTTGAATTCTAGTATAAACTGAAGTGATTTCTGAACGCCAATCACCTCATCTGACTAAACACACACAAAGAGAAAAACTTTAGACTTTTTCAGAAGGCTCGCACACATGACTGAAGGATGAAAACATGTACATACAGCACAGCTATAGACTACATACGTAGTAAAAGAATCAAGGTAAATAAATATTAAGAACAGTTTACAAAACCAGGAGTTTTCTATCAGTCATGGGTTAGCTTAGAAGCTCAGAGAGAGAGCTCAGCGACGCACTGGCTTAGTCGTGACACCCTCCTCGCTCTAGAAGAAACTGTCCTTGTTCGTTGAAAACAAAAAAACACAAGGATGACCAAAGTTCATTATCTCATCAGCTGGGCCACCAGTCGTCCTTCCGACTAACCAAGCAATCAACCAACCAAGATTTTTTTTTCTGTAACATTGAATTATTTTTTCTGGATCACACGAAAATCAATTCAGAGCTCTGTCATAATAAATAATGCAGATGAGATTGGAATGAAAAATATTAAAAACAACATAAAATATTGTTTTAAAGTCGCATTCGACAGACTTTGTGTTCATCTCTAGCTCACGTGAAAGAATTTCAGATTAGCAATAAAATGACAGGCGATGTAGATTGTCAGCGAACGAGAGAGAAAAAGACAATGAAAAAAAAAATTACCGAAAGACATGGGTTTCTAACCTGCGCTTCGTTTTGTTATTACTATGCCAATATAAGCATATCTATGTTTTACAACTTATAGAACAAATAAACTTCTAAATATAAAGAGGTGACAAACGCTTCTACACATTATCACGAGCTCTTAACTACAGATAACATCAAACAAAGTTCCATTCCCTTTACTGAAGAAAAGAAATGCAAAGTGGGCTTAAAAATCTAATGCAGGAATTTTTAATAAAGCATAACAAATTAAAAAATAGGTATGTAGAACCTCTTTATCTATTGAAATCCATGTATTTATCTACTGAAGGATAAACAATACACGTAGAATGCAGTCCGTTTGAAAAAAAAAACCTGTTGAAAAGGGAAAACTACAAAACTTGTATGTACTCACAGCCCTCGTCTCTTCAACAGCAACCGAATAATAATAATACTAATGGTTACTATAGCAATACAAGCTATAGGTGCAGCAATTGCAGCAATGTGACCGCTCTCGTCTTTTGCTGGCATCTCTTCACTGTTCGCTGGAAATTTATAAAATAATTAAATTTCAAATCTCATAAAATCTCATTTAATTGGCACAGCAGCATGCAAGTGTATGTGTATGTTATGTGTATGTGTATGTGTATTGTGTTGTATGTGTATGTGTATGTGTATGTGTATGTGTATGTGTATGTGTATATGGTTGCAGGCAATAGTACATGAAGTAACATTATTTCTACGCATTAGCAAAACGCATCAAGCAGTGTGTTTATTTAAAAAAAGGAATCCTAACTGGTTTATTATATTTTACAGGTACCACCACAACAGTGTTTTTGTCTGCACAAAGGGTTCTAATTTCTCCCTCTCTACCATTTCGAAGGAACTATCCAGAGGCAGGTTACATATCATATTTCAGTCTACATTTTTAATTGTAAACACTTTAGAACTTATATAAATATAAGTAATAAGTTTTATAATATTTTAAACTAAAACTGTTTTAAATAAGATAAAACTGTTTAATCTAGACTTCCATTCCCATCAGCAAAAATGTTTATGTGCGCTCGTGCAATGTATCTAAATAACATTCGATCAACTTTAAAAAAAAAAAAAAGCCTCGTCCCTAAGATCCTTAGAGCAGGCGTAAGTCTTAGAAACATGTTGTACAACTAGTCCTTGAAATAATTCCTATTTGAGGAAAGCACCTCCCGAAGAAGCTGAATTTTCTGTTCTAGTACACCTTTTTTACTGGTGGAATATTGCAAGTAAGCTAAAAAAAAACAAAAAAAAAAAAAAAACTCGAAGGTAATATACGTATCAAATGCTCTCCCCTACACTGTCATTATCACCATCAACGATGTCAGTGAGGAAAGAGAATTTAGAAAAATAATTCGACCCTATGAAGATCTTTTGTCTGATGAAAAGAAAGTTTAAGTGGTATGAACATATTTCATCAGAATTTGCATAGAACACTACACACACGAAAAGAAGAGGAAGACCAATTTAAAAAAAAAAAAGAAATGTGCAGATACACTGACTGGAAAAAATCATTCGTCGAATCTTAGGCAGACAATCAAGAAAGTTGCTAGAGTTGTGTGTTTTACTGTCAAACGCCCCAGTAGCCACGCATGACTAAAGGACTCCACTTCTGTTGTACCTGCTGCTGGTGATGATAGTGAAATGGATAGTGATGTTGATGAGACGAAAAAAATAACGAATAGCAACAAATGTGTAAAGGATTCATGCAGTAGAACGAGTATACCTATAAAAATTGTAACTTCATGATACATATTTTACAAATCTCATTTAGTGTTCCCAGTAAAGGAATAACTTGCCAATCTTGTTGAGCGTTCCTTATTTTTCAACGAAATCACTTTATTAGTTTGTTGTTTGCATGGTGGTTAGGTAGTTATGTATTTAGTTAGTTTTTTTGAGATAGTTTGTTAGCTTCTTGTTTGTTTTCTTTTCTTTCATAAAAAAAACAGGAGGTTGGGAGGAGAGGAGAAGGTCGTTTGTCGAGAAGGTATACAGTGAGAAGTGTAAATGCTTTGACTGTACCTATCTTTCCCACACTGCCTACACTGCAGTTGTCTGCTTGTATTTCATTGCATTGTCCGACAAAGGTCTGCCTCAGAAATTAAAATGAATGGACAGGCTTCATCGGTAACAATGTGTTCCGATATTGTTTATTTTTCTAAAATGATATACTTATACAATACCATATTTTATACTTACGAGTAGGTTTGCTGGTGATATTATTATCGACGGTTAGATCTATTTCTTGCTGATTGCAATATTTCCACACGACTTGTTGTTTTTCTAGCTGAGTTGTGTTCAACGTTAATGTACATGCAGAATTCCCATCACGTGACTCTACACATATGCAATAACCAACTTCATTCGTTTTGCTAGTGTTGTAATCTTCTCGGAGGCAGAGGATGGAGAATGGTTTTGAATTCGGCTTGAGGGGAACATCAAACAGAGGACCGTTACGGTGGACCTGGCAGACTGTGTCTCTGATGACGTTTTTGTTGAAGGTGCACGTCACACGGATCCACTCGTCCTCTCGGCCATCGAGGAAGCAAAGTTCCTCGCCAGTGGCTAAGACTGAAACAAAAACATTGTTTGCTTTAGGAAAGCATTTTGTGCTCCATATTCACACTGACAGAAAGAAATTACCGACAAGAACATGGACTAAATCAAGAACTGCATCCTGTAACAATTGATATGATTAGCTGCTTAGTACTGGTTACAAGAAGCTTGGATAGAATATATAATAAGCACATCGTGATTTTAAACTTGGAATTGTCTTTGATAACTTCTTAATACGTAGCATGTAAATAATAATACAAAAAAGAAATAAGATGTGCTACTTTCTAGTGATCACAAAGACAGAGATTGAAGATACAGCCATGGTAAACGCATAACTACGAACCTGCACAAAGAAACAAACTTAAGAACAAACTAATTTTTTGTTGCTTCCTTTATACTACATTTCATAATATATTCAAAAGTGTTGATGTGCATAATGATATTAATACTCACTACAAATAAGGTTTTATGTCATTTCTAGTATCTTCGTTATTTCTTTAAATTATACAATTTACGGTAGGTCATTGTTTTGTTTCATTGTCAGTTGTACCGCTCAAAAAAAAAAAAAAAAAAAAGTCCAAGTCAGAAGATTCCTCAGCGAACAGCCGGTCTTTCCCTTGATGTTCGTCTCCCAGCTTTTCTTCAAACTATCCTTCAAGGGTCGTCTCCGGCAAGATGTCATGTCCGGAGGATGGCACTGAACCACTCGCGTATTCTTAATGTAATGTAAGCACAGTAGTAATCAGCCTTGAAGACAAGATTTATGTTTAGCTAATGTGTGCAGTGTATATTTTAGGACTCGATTTGTTCTACGTTTAGACTTTGAAATCCATAATTAGCCTATTAATTTAGTGTGAATGATCGTGAACAACCACCTTAAGTCCAACGTTTGCTACTACACCCGTGGGAATACGAAGATGCGAAAGAACTACCCGCTTCTCCAACAAGAAGACACTATTTTGTGTTCTGTGTGAATTGAACAGGACTTAATCAAATAAAGCGTTGGCTATGGTGAATGAGGAATTCTTTCAAGGGATGGCGATTTCTAAAACTTCAATTAAATTTATTGTGACTTGTTGTTACTAACATGTTTATAATGTCACAAGGAGAACCCAGTCTGCGTCGATGCTGCATGCAAGCTATTTCCGATGCCAGAATGTGATTGGCTTGTCCCGTAAACCACTCACTGGCGCTGTGCGTGCACACCTCACTGAGCCGGTCACGAACACGATTGATCGTTAAGGCTGATGCCGACAGCGATGTTACATGCCAGAGGCAGCTATGGACGTTCAATAAAAGTTTATGAAAATAAAACTACTCCAAAATGGAAACAAAAACTTACATTAATTATTTAAGCTTTTTTGCGGATTTTTAATTTGATCATGTTTCCTGAAAAGGTGACTGTCTAAAAAGCGTGTCTCAGATGGCAGATAGTCAAAGATCTTCAGATTTAAATTTGACTAAGAAATGTCAGGCAAGCTGGATGAGGAACATAGTAACAAAGAGGTCTAACACCTTGGAAAGAGCTGACAAGAAGTACTGTTTCTTTTATTTAAAACCTCCAAGTGCCCAATGACGGATTCGTCATACTACAAAGAACTGCGATTCCTAAAGTGGGAGGATTGGCAAACAATATTCCCTGTACTACCAGGGTAGGAGAAGGGATCAGAAGCTAAAGGCAGGGCAGTTCCTACAAAAAAAAAATCTAGGATATATAACCAAAGTGAGCCCTTTAAAGCCAGTGCAACTAACACTGACACTAAATCACGAAGGTCCTCCCTTTCCCCGGTTCTAACCAATACCAGGCATCAAGTGATCGGAATCAAACTGACCAACAAAGAGAATCGTGTCCTAAATATACTGTCCAAATGGTTGACCACTTTCTCTAAACTGTACCAAGCTGGAGCTTCTTTTGCAGCAGGTGACCTATAGAGACCGTACAGCCGGATGGGCTCTATGGAAGAAGAACTGGAAGAGGGAAAAGATAAACACCATCTAGCCTCAACAGAAGCCTGAAGAAAGTACAATCAAATCACCTGCAAGACCTTGACAAATTTTGTTGTCAGCAGCCAGAGAAGCAACAGAATAGCAGATGAAAACAACGCAGTCCTGATCTTTGAGAAAGATGGCTGAAACCTAAACAAGTGGAAGTAAAAATCAGTGACTAGGGATCTGAAAACCAATAAAGTACTCGTGAAAGCAAGGTCAGTGAGCAACCTCTTGGTGGATGACTATGCATAGAAAAGCAATCTTTTAGTCAGTCCTTCTCCAACAGAAATTTAGCATGCGGATCCTTTTTTACAAAAAATGAATGTCATGAAACAGCCTCTCAAACCCTTTTAGTTGCTATTTCCATGAAGAAGCAAACACGTATACAGTTTCCAGGGTCAGATAGAAAGCCTAATAATATATTCTAAAAGATATAGGGAGCACAGCGGTCTTCAATCTCTCTTTGAGAAATGGCCAAAGTAATAATAATGCCAATCCAATTAAAAGGAAGACATGTAAATCACCTTACGGATCTCTCAGTGTGACCATCTGCACTGTAAAGACTCTGAAAGAACTATCTACCCAAAGCTTCATGTGTCTGAAATGATTTGTTTTACACAACAACACAGCGCAGAAGACCAAGTAACACATCTGCCTAGTAGGAAGGACAGACAAGTGCAGTGTGTTTATAAAATAGAACAAGTCCTCAACAAAACTCTGTCATTGAATAAACAAGCTTGGTTTGTAACAATAGGAGATTTGACAAAAAGAGACTACATACTCTGGTTTTACTTTTGATAAGAATCAGCCATGTAAACAACACATCAAGAAGTAAGAAGCAAAGACAGGAACTCATCATTATGTGTAAAAAGACTGGCACTAGCAATAAAGGAGAATAATCAAGTAGCAAGAAAATAATTGAGCTGCCAGACCACATCTTCAGGTCTAGTCGGTATCATTTTCTTCTATTGATAGGGCAAAGTGCAATCTAAGATAATTTAACTAATTGTGGGTAAATAACAATGTCGTTCTCGAGATGAATGCACAAAAATATGGCCAAAACCGTGAGATAACACGTATATATAACAAGACCTAGTGAACACTTGGTCAAATATTCTGTACCGATAATGTTTATCCCAGTCGTCACTTCAGTCATGGTTATTTAATAAAAGCATAATGCCAACATTTGTATTTATAGACATTCACAATGCAGTGGACTAGATATAAGAAAAGCAGGCTCAACAATGCAAGCAAAGTTGTGTCACTATTAACAAGAACAATGGCTAGGACAGGAAGTGAGATATCCCCACGCCGGTAGTCGTAAGCAAACGATTCCCTCTTCACAGTCTGCTCGAGCATGTATAGCTGGGAACAAACTCACTCTCAATCGGCAAAGGATCTGGAAACTATTCTGTACAAGACTGCTAATCAAAGCTACAAACCAGATTTGATGCAAAGCCAGGACAAGGACAAAAGAACAATTGCCGAGAACATGACTGCACGTGTACACGTGTTAACCGGCTCAGAGAACAATGCCATTTGAAGACACTGCAAATTTTAAAATATTGTTTGAACTGACAGACATCAGGTTGATAACAATATAACTTGATAACAAAGTTGATCTGACTGAAAAACTGAAGTCTCTAGATGGATGTCAAACGTGCAACAGTGACTTACCTTCCAGGTATATAATCTTATTCTCATCTGGTAAACCACGGACGTGTTTAGGTGGATTGCCAAGACCAACGCTTAGCCTCTTGAGAAGTCATCCGCTGTGAGTCTCGGCGAGCCGTAACAAAGATTGTGACTAAACCGGGAGCTTTCTTGTCTCATGCCTCGTTTTAGCAGTTAACTGGAAAAAAACCGTCTGCTAGCAGTCCAGGGATGTTAGTTCGTGGTAACCGTTGCAACTTCCATCTTATCAAGTCATTTGCTTTGGCTTGTGGACGTTTTGAGCAAACTAAAATGATTCATTTATCTTGGAGCCTTACCAAAGTCCGACAAAATGTTTTTGTGACAGTTCCTAAAGGTGAGTAAAACGTTTTACATCCAAACAGTTATTTTGAGGAGCTTAAATTTTGTTCTGGTTTAATGCATTGTCTCCACATTACAATCGCGATCAGTCAAGAGGGACAAAGCACAAGTTACTTTCAGTCACTGATCAAAATACTTAATTGTTCCACAAATTTTTACCAACCTTTTGATAGACTAAAGTGCGCTTCCGCTATTTTCTCGCAGATAGTGTTTCTTCAGCGCCATCCTCCTACCTTTTATTCCTGATCTCCAACAAAGCTAAATGCATTATTAATGCCCGTGCTTTTTTTAAATATCAGGTAAGAACTTGTCCGCACGCAGTGTATAATCATTAAAACCAGCTTAAAAATGATCGTCAACATTCCGTCATTTCCATGTTTTGTTTTACTTACGTGGCTTCAAGAAAATAACCCACACAATAGTCCTGTGAGTATGTCTGCACCATTGCGTACACCAGTCAGTAAACAACTACAAATCCGGTCTGTATGCCATTCAGTCGGTCTCGGGACTGGGTGTGTCTCGACAATACAGTTTGCAGTCAGCCTTAACATCACTATTAATATCATTGATTCAGCTGACGTTGGCGGGCATGAATATTCACACGACAGGTATTTGCTGCAGTCAGTACTTTACGGTTGCGCAATACCATAAAGTTAACAAAAAAGAACGCTAGTAGCGTATTTAAAAAAAATTGTTATCATTGTTATTTCTAATTACTGCATGTCTTGTGGTGGATGTTTTGAGAGCATAGTGGAGGGTACATTCGTTGCACTCTGTGTGTGTGTTGATGTGTTTGTGTATGTGTGTGTGTGTGCCTTCATGAGTGTACCTGATCCTAGAATTTTTCTTAAATGCCAAACTATTTTGACCAACTACAAACGACTACAAAACAGCTTTCCATTTCAACCTCATGCTTTACAACTTACTCCAAAACATGGCCCTAGTTTTTGTATATTAATGTATATGGTCTCTCTCTCTCTCTCTCACACACACAGAGCTGCGTCTGCAACTGACTCACTCCACATCCACCACCACCCCCTCCCTCTCCCACATTTGTAGTTATTAAGTTTATGTCTTTATATCACGTCTTCTGAGGTGTACAGTTTAACTTCTTTTTGTCTAGGTAAAACTCAGTCCAAGAAGATATTTCCTCACATCTGCATGTACATCCTTATTGTGTTCTCGAATTCCTCACCCACAAGAACTAGAATTAAATGTCAAAATATTTTATGCCAACTACAAATCAGCTTTTCACTTCAATCAACACTACCCAACCCCCACCCCTTACCCTTCACCTACCAGTCATTTGTATATACTGACCTGTTCATACGTGCCTCTACCACACACTACCTGATTACATTAGTAATAATAGAAAGCCGTTACTAGTCATTAAAATACAATTTTTAAGTATCTTATGAGACGGTACTAGGTACAACACTTTGACTTCCACATGTTCAGTCAGAAAGTAGATATGTCAGCTGTATGATCGGTGAATATATGGGAACGTTGATGCATATAAAACAGATAATACTGCTCATATCTATCTATATACACTAACACATTTATAGTCTTAGAATCATTTCCAGAAAAACGCAAGTGAAAATTTGTCAAATGACATAGCGCTTTTCACTTTAAACAAAACATATTTCAGATGGGACATGTCAGTGTCTTAACTTTATTTGTCTGTTATGCACCCCGTGGTCTAATATTTTAGTCACTAGACGCAAAACCATGATAAGCCACTCCTAATGTGCGTTTTTCATCAGTTGTTTTAACGTGGCAACAGTTGGCGTCGGCTAATTAGTTATTTGTCAGTCGGTGATTTAAAGTCAATGGAGCTAGCATCTATGTTCGGCTGAAATTAACGCTTAACACTTATAATTCGCATGTGTGTGTGTGTGTGCGCGCTACCGATGGTATGCAAGTGTGTATGCATGTGTGACTGTGTGTGTGCGCAATCCCATATGTGTGTAGACTATCGCCGTTAGTACAGGTGGCCAGGGTCGTCGAGAACCAGCAAGGGTCCCGGGGTAGATCGCGATATCTCCAGGCCCCTTGTAATTGTAATCGTAAATTATTTTCCCAGTGTATAATAATATACTTACTATTCCATTGTCAATATCTACATTTCCTTCAGTAATGTAATATAGACTGCAAACATTAAGACAAGTGAGCTCGGATCTACATCACTACCTGAATATAGAGTTGTTTTCACGTGAGCAGGTCTGACGAGAGGGAGGGGAGAATGGGGAGAGGGGGGTGTCTGCTGTACCCGGGTCCGCGGCTGAGAAGGGGGTCCTGCCTTGGTGAGTGGATTTTTCCTTCTATCTTTGAAAGAGAAAGAAAAGGGAAAGATGAAGGAAAAAAATCCACTGATCAAGGCCGGGTCCCCTTCACAGCGAAGAAGGAACACCCGAGCATTATACATGCAGATGCTGAGTTTCAAATCTATATAAGTGTCCAGTATACAATTTCCAATGCTACTGACGATTGGCCACTCTATTAACGGAGAGGATGGGGACCCGCCCGTCTCTGCAACTTCTAAGCAAGAGGTCAAGGGTGCTTTTTTCGTAGTTACTTAACTACACAGTGAAACGTTCTCTTCTAGTTTCTCCAACACTAAACAAACAAGTATATTGGGAGAAGGATGAAAAAGAGGAGGTTACCATGAAAAAGATAATTTAAGTTTAAGTAGAGAAGGTGTCCATGCGGGGGTCGGATGTGTGGGAGGAAAGTTAATGCTACCAGGAAGGTGACACCTTAAAAGGGACGATCAGACGGCCACCTTCCACTGGCGATGTACCAGCATCACCGTGCAATAAGACATCGACCAGCAGGTCGTTATCTTTCGTTCTAGTCTCTCACCTTATTCTGCTCTTCGCCCAAGCACCACCCGGGTAGGGAGATAATCTCTACTCCCCATATGTCCCCAAAAGCCACCTCGGAATCATTCTTATCGCGAGCTAGTTGTATTTAAGGAAGCTGTCAGTTATGCTGCTGTCTATAGCTTTTGTGGTGGCTGTGACATTTGTTTTTCGAATAATCACATGCTTATATTTGTCGTTTTTAAGGTGCTTCGTGTAATCCGTATTTGTTTCACAATGAAGAAGGGAGGAGGAGAAGTTTATAGCTGTGCTATGACACGAATGTTAACTTAGTTTGTATAGGTTTTTATTAAACTGCTTCTTTTCTTGACACCCCCAATCCAGGTACAGACAGACTATGATGGCCCTGTTATGGTTTAGAGACCAGTGACAGCAACTTCCACCCATGGGCCGGAATGCATTGTTGCTGCACCCCTGACAAGAAGGGAAGTGGGGGGATAGTTTCTGGAAGATTCGACGGGATGGGATTTCATGGGAACTAAATGTTCGGGGTTTGGAGGTAAAGACCGACATCTTTATGAGCTATTTAGATGAGTCCCTTCCCTTTTGCTCGAGTCCTTGTACCAAAGAAAGCTTGGACGGTCGGACCTTAGAGATTGGCACATACACTAAGTTTAACATTCTTTTCTCCCCGCACTCTTCTGAGTGACCAGCAAGCGTGTCAAATTGACTAAAAATGAAGTTGTGAGAAAAGCTCACGAATATAGCATTACAGTCCTTAGTCAGCAGATAAAATTACAGTATTGGAACTGCATAACTTTTTTAAAATAACAATTCAGCCAAAATATGTCATACATATATATTTTTGTCATTGTTACAAAACACTCTCCTTTTGATCAACTTAAATATCAAATTTAACAACAGTTACTGCTTTTAATGAGTCTTTAAAACATTTTCTTTGTCTTTTAAAACTGAGCCAGTATTTTAGGGGATAGCGACTGATGGGGTCTCGGCCAACAAGAACAATCCATTTCCACTGTATTATCCAATGTTTAAGCAGTGATGTACATCCTAGCGGTTTTTTTTTTCTAATGTTTACAGTCTATATTACGTTACTGAATGAAATGTAGATATCGACAATCGAATTGTAAACATAATACTGGGCAAATTATTTATGATTACAATTACAAGGGCCCGGAGAGACCTCTGACCCGTGCTCTCGGTGGCCCTGCTGACGTGAGTGGTTAGCAAATGGGAAGAAAATGACATTAAACGATCAAAGTTGTAGTACCCCGCTCAAAAGAAAGAAAATCTGAGTGTTGAATTCTATGTCAACCTTTCTTTAAAAGAAAAAGACAAGGAAAGGAAGAAGGAAAAAAAATCTACTGTCCAAGGCCGGGCCTCCTTTACAACCACGTACCCGGGTACACCAGACCCACTTGTCCCCATCCCCTACTCTCGCCAGGCCTTATTTGACAAAGTCTCAATGTCCCCTTTGATGGCATAGCTCTCTCTCTCACACACACACAAACAAACTTTTTATATTTAGTTAGTTTAGGTTGAAGGGGGAGGAGCGATTGGCATACGTTAAATTTTGTAGTCTAGCATAAAGAAATATTAATCTAATTATATACAAGCTTGTTCTTGTGTGTAAAGACTGTACTTGCGTGATATGTACCAACGGCTACATGTTGTAGACTAGCAAGAAGAACAAATTGAACTTACGAGCCTATAATACTAAAGACAAAAGGAAAGTAAGTTCCGTGATCACCCTCGCCGCATTATGAATGAACTCTTATAATATGTAAAATGATCAAATTTAAGAAATTAAAGTCCACTGCCTATTATTCAACTGATAGTACACCTGCAAATATTGTGATAAAAAAGACTGAAAGTGTCCTCCTTCCCTCTTTCGAGAGATTACACTCTTCCCGTACGTTGATAGCATATGTTGTCTTTCTTATCACCTGTTAAGCACCTTTTTCCTCCTTACACATTATTTACATTATGAAGTATATGCATACCATGTAATCACAAACTGTGTATGTGTGTGTCCTGATGTACCTCATTTTCCTTCATGGTGATTTGGTACCAGCGGCCCTTTCGATTGAGTCAGTGGTGCGTGTCATGGTCAGGTGGAAGGCAGAGTGGTAGAGATGACAACTGTGAACTTGGTCGGTATTGATGAACAGCCACCAGCTTTTTAGTATCGAAACATCCGGGCACATTGGCTGAGTGAACAATAATTTGTATGAGTTTTAATATCACTGCACTATGTTTACTTCCACCCATGGTTACATCGATTACCTACACCTTGAGATCATTGTGTGATATAAGTAGAAATATAGCATGTGCCACCATTCAGTGCAGAAATGAGCTTGATAAAAGCTCTTACGTATATAATCAGTTTAACTTACTTCTTTGAGCGACAAACAAATCCATGTCAGCTGTCAACACAGTATCTTCTGTTTCCCCCATTACACTGCATCCTGTGGCAGTGGCACAGTTAGAAAACTAACAATTATAAACATGGCTAATGCGTCGCAATTTCTATGTATTGTGAAACACACGCGGCCTACAGGTAAGTAGCTACTGAAATCTCTTCGACTTTATCTGGTTAAACTTGACTTACATACTTCATTAACAATGTAGTCGTAACTTTTTACCCTTTGTCATTGAGATAGATACTACGCACTGGAGAGATAATGCAGAAAACTGGGATGAAAAAAATAATCTGTTCATATGCAATCTCTTAACTGTGTTTGTGTAGCTTCCACAGAAACACCGTTTAAGCACTACATGATGGGGATCAAGTCTTGTCTTCAACGCGCGCTTTTTTCATGTGGAACATGTTTATTGTCGGCTGCTTTGCTGTGCTATAACCTTAGTCGCTGGATGAGGTTGAGACCTCAGAAATTTCAGTAATCAGAGGATAGAGTACATTATTAATGTAGAAAGTTTGATTATATCAACCTGGTCGAGTTGGCTGAGGATTTTTTTAATTACGCAAATAAGGTAAAGAACGAACGGCAGATATGGAGGGACTTGTGAAAATAGTCATAAACAGACAAAACACTTGGTGTACTGAAGTGAAATCAGCAAACTACGCAAAGATGAACTCGAATGACCCCTGCCAACATGAGGACTGGTCGGTATTGATGAACAGCCACCAGTTATGTTAGCACCGAAACAATCGGGTGTATGGGCTGAGTGATCAAACGTTTGCAGGTGTTTACCTCTCACCATGGTTACGTCGATTTCACTTTCCTTGAGGTCATTGAATAACACAACATGGGGGAGAAATCTTTACATCAACATACGATGTTAATGTCATCTGCTGAAAGCTTTTGCCTAGCCGGCTAGTTCCCAGCCTCAGATGCTAAACATCACAGGTTTCTTTGTTTGAAGTCCTGCGAAATTCAGGATTTTACAATGGGTCTCTTAACAAGAGAGGTAATCCAGGATTCTTGTTGCAAAATGCTAGCAGCGGTTATCCAGCATTTCTCCGTCTGTCGACAATGAGCAATCAAATACATATTTTAAAGAAATAAAGTTTAAAAAATATTTTAAGGGTTCAGTTTAGTTGTGTTACAAGTTTTTATAGTGGTGACGTGAAGCAGGCAGGTGTTATTTTTATGAAGACAGAAAATGTTTTGCATCAACCACCCAGTTATAGCGCATCAGACGTTTTTAAAGTGTTTAAATAAATAATAAGACAAGTTTTAGATTTTGCAGAAGGAATTCTTCAAGATAGAGACATTTGATGTATAGAATTATTGTATACGATTCTACAACGCGATGATATATACATAACCAGGCCTCAATTGTATAAATCTTCTTCAAAAATTGGGTAGGTTATACATGATCGATTGTGGGTAGGGTTGGTGAAATAAGATACACGCCGTACATTACATGACAGACCGTAAAGGGAGTAAGACGCCTATAAACTGTGAAAGTGTATCATCTGGCGAGGAAAATGTGGAGCAATTGGCATGACCAAACAGCGATGCAAGGCCTTTTGCAGGTACACAAACTACAACTGTCGGCAGCAAATCGAAGTATGGATCATGATCACCTTGTGGTGGTTTATGAACTCCCTGACAGGTCACATATCTCGCCTCCTTGTGGAATTAAACATGGCGCTGGAGTACTGCTGCGTAATGCGGTGTGCGAGTCAGGGTTAGAGGGAGAGGAGTGTAAATGAAACCTAGATTCACGGGCTTATGCAAGCACTCGGAATTCCGTTCGATTTTTGTTGTCATTTTGTGAGTACCGTTGATTATTTAATCACAGATTTCAACTGTGGTGAGCGAGATAACCATGAAGTTGAAAGCTTTTGCCAATGTATTTTTCGAAAATGATCACCTAGTGTGTGGTAGCTGACCATATGAAATTGAGAAGTCAAAATTTTTGAATTAGGGAAAAGAGAGAAAAATCCAGTTACTTTAAGGAAAACAGCGAGTGAGTAAATATAGTTTTAATCAATTTCTCGCAGGTAAGCATGTCAATATATTAGTCACTCGGTGTTTCACTGCGCTAATTATAGACCACTGAATCTTCGGTTCCTAAGAAATGTATGTCTAGCTAAATGACGAGTTCTTGATTCGAGGACAAAATATTTACTATTGTGTCATGTCACAATTAGTATCTCAGGTCGTTATGACACACTGCAACATGAGTACCTTGTAGCAGGGTACCTCAGTGTGTAGATGTGAAGCAGACTCGCCTACACGTCGTGACATTTCGGTGACACATGGCGTGAGCGCTACGTCAATACGTTTGATCGGGTGACAAGGCTTTTATATATATATACTGCCTCAGGTAACGATTAACAGTCACTGTCTGCAGACACGTTTTGTCACTCGGGCACACACACACACATGTTAAACAACGATCGCAAACAAACACACAGATAGAAAGAGATAGAGAGAGTAGACAGGTACAGGTGCTCACCTAAGAGGTTTTCATTAACCAGTTCTGTATGACTAGATTCGCATTGCTGAGGGAAGAGCGAATGAGAGATTTGTTGACAAGTAATCTGCGGCTTCACGCAGACAGCGATTAAACACGTGACAATACCACTAACCCCCCCCCCACCACCACCACCACCACCACCACTTGGGACACGTAGCCTCAGGGTCTGAGCAGCCCTTAGCGGGTTCTGTGTAGTAAAGTACAAATCTTTTGATAATATTAAGAGTTACAGCTAGTTTTACACCTGCTGGTCGTTTGTTTTCACATACGTGTGAAAGCGTTCTGACTAGAGACACACTAGACCATGTATAGTCTCCCCTTAGACTAGACTTCGATAAGAGAATGTGAAAGCTGAGATGTCTTGCCAAATTACTTCTTGGTACTAACGACACCATTCATTATATTTACACGTTCACTCCTCTTATGTTAACATTCCACGTGTCCGGTATCACTAGTTTTTCTACAAAGCATTTTCAGGCAGGTCAGTTGTGCGCCCTATGCCAGCAGTTGGGAAATATCAGATTGTGAGATACTATTTACCATATAATAGTTAAGTATTTAAATAATGTATATTTCATTTTTTTATCCAGAATGGCATACTTTCAAAGCATAATGCTGAGAGAGCACTCCCCTCCGCAGGAGAGAAAGAACAACTGACTAGGGCCGGATCACTCTAACAGCAACAGAAGGCGGACAAAGCTGGGTGATGGCGGCTCTCACTCGATTATCGACTGGTATGTAAAGACAAATTATGACGTCTAGACTGAACTTATGATGGGAATAACTAAATTATGGCTGTATTAACTATATTATGTTCAGAAACTGTTTCTTAGATGAGTGCACAACTATTCATACATATGTAGGCTTTAAACTGATATTATGTTCTTATGTTACAGGGTTATACTTTAAAGAATCAAAAGATACACAATTTACCAAAGGCATTTTTAAACAGGTCTTGAAGCATCAACCGCAATATTTGGAAAATAAAATGTAGAATGTGTTTACATCACGCCATGAAAGACATGCAAACGATTTGCTCCATTCAGCGAACACACTGAAAGAAGACTCGTGGCAGGACTTTGATACCAACGCAGCGTATTTGGAAAATTAATCTGCACAAAACAATGGCAACTTTTCATCTGCTTCTGTATTTCTGCTTCTTCCCGCCAGGTAGTAATTACATAACAAACTATTTTAACCAACAATACGCTACATGCTTGAAAACGAGATAATGATGTTCATGGCTTCTGCTTACTCAAAAAATTGAGTACAGTACGCATTAAAAGTTCGGAGGACCCCTTCAATTTTCGTCAATGGGGTCCCCTTCAAATTGGGCGAAGAACAGGGACCCCTTAAAAATCTGAAGAAGGGGTCCCTGGGACTCCAAAGAATTTAGCCTTAGCAGAAGCCCTGATGTTTATACGAGGAAACAGTTCTCAGGGCATTGTAGTGTTGTAATGTAGTAAGAATAATTTAATTATATATATATCATCGTTCTTGCAATATTAGGGCAGGTGGCCTAATCATTTAATCAATTGGTTCTTATGGGCCGGCCAACTGGAACATTGACTAAATCGACGACCACGTCTATACACCATTGTGTTCAATCTGATGTCCTAACTTGTCTGGTTGTCAGATCATTATGTCTAACTTTCTTCTGCGTGGCAGACATGTTAGCATAGCAGTTCATACATAAAATTGCTTACAAAAACAACATCTGCTTATAAGCTATAATCTGAATATCATATTGAGATTGAGTATTTTTCAAACACAACGAAAACAAAATAAAACGATCCTCCATAATGTCAAAAAAGAAGACGTTTCTTTAGTCCGATATCAAACAGTTGGTAATGGACCTTAATTCACGCACGTGGCATCGTGAAACCAGAACAGGGCCTCACGGGCCGGTATACAGGCAACCAAAACATATAAGCACAGATCTATGTATAAAAAAGTCTGTAATACTGGATTTCGAATTGTCATCTGTACAGTACAAAGGTTGCCATAATGCGAAATCTGAGTACTTGTGCATTTCTTAAATGAGATCAAAGAAAATTTAACTGTAAATATATACTAAGCTTTCGATTAACATCATGATTCTCAACAGTTTTCGTTTTTTTCTGTTAGGGACTTAGTCAAAACACTGTTTGTCAATTTTTAGTGGCCTTTTAAAGGACTTGTTGGGTGCAATTTGTGAGTAGGTTATCACTAAGATCTATACGTTAATTAAATAAGCCTCTGTAGAATTAAAATACTCTCAAAGACCAATAATCGACTTGCACTAAATGTGCGACTTACTTTCTGTTTCTTTCTTTTGTTTTTGGTAAACGTCCTTCACCTGCCGACAAAACGATTCAGGGAGATGTAACAGAAAAGGCAGTGTGCTAAATATATGCTGATTTACTGAATATTGAATAAAGGAACTCAAAGATTTTAGTGTACGAACTGGGAAGAGATGATACTTTGAACATTGTGGCAGAATTATAATTATCACATATCCATAAGAGCAAGCCACTGCGCTGATCATACATAGGGTTCAGAAGTTATTGCGTTCTACTGCAGTGGATTCAAGAAGCCAAGTTTGTTTAAATGACGAGAGATATTTCTTTGACATCGGCTTCACCTACATCATTAGGGACACAACTGTGTAAAAGCGATTAGGAAACCTTGACAAGGTTATAGCCCTTTCATTTCGCTTATATGGCTTATGAGTACTCGGGCTAAAGTTGTGTCGACGGTCAATATCCTTTCAAACGTGAAACTTGATTTACTACATATCATCCCTAGAGTTAGGTAAATGGCAAATTAGGTAGCTGCTCAAAATATACATTTTAATAGGATTTTATTGCTGCACTTAAGGCGCTAAGAACATAGTTAATTTGCTTGAAGATGCCTCAATGCACAGAGTTAATTTTGTCTGTTTACACATGACATTAAAATTTGTAAACAAATTTGTACCTGCAGCCACCTTTAAACGAGCAGTCTCTCGTCATAGTTCTGGCTTTGTCACACTGTTTGTTGTACTGCACGAATTTCTAAATTTTAATAAAAACAATATACAACAAATGTTCATGATTGTTAATGTATTTAATTTTCTCTCTCTATGTATTGTTTCAGTGGTGCCTATAGGAATGGAATATATTTGTCCAAAATTTCATCAAGGCTTGAACAAGATCACCTGCAAGATCAACACAACAGCAGTTAACAATGCAGCATGTGACTCCTTGCAGAAGAATGTGACCTTTGAAAAGGGAGATACTAAGCTTTGCTATGCACCACCACCAGCAGCTTCTGGTTGTAGTACATCGCAAAACACGTCCTCTAATCCTTGTTGGTGTGTTAAATCGGATAACATTTTTACTTACACGTTTTTATTCAATGCTACTTCGAGGGATCTGGGAGCAGTCGTGGAATGCAAATATTGTATAACTGCATCAAACACAAACGACATCGTTGGCTGCAACATTAGTAGCTTTGGTAAGTGCCACAGGTTCCTTCAGTTTGTTTGACTGTGTGTGTGTAATAGAAATAATGTAGGTATCTATATGCTACGTCTTTTAGAATAAACTTGTATAGTAGCATGTATGCACGTTTGTTTTGAGTGAAACGGACAACATAAAGTAGTTGTATAAATATGTCCTTGTATGCACTATTAAGTTATTTGTCTGATACTTTAATGTTCTCTCACAGAAGCTGATAACCAAGCGCCAAGTGCACATATGATTTATACGACTGCGGCATTGCTTCTTCCAGTTTTCTTGTCATTCAACTTCTTTCATGATTAGGAAGGAGATGGTAATTTCTTCTCTTGTGACAGTAGTAAAATTTTACGAACATTTTACGTGGTTAAAATTGCCTCTTCGGACCAGTCCTTGACCACCTTCGGTCCAACACCCAGCAGCACGTGGGCTAACTGTACTAGATAGACCGACTGGCCTATCGAGGATTTGTGAATAGGCCAGTCCACCTCTGCTGTGACCCCGGTAACCTCCTCACCGACAAGGCAGTGTGTAGTGCCTTCGCGTGTCATCAACAGCTGAGTTACGCAGAGCGACCAAAGAGTTTCTTTTCCACCCCGATTCCCCCCATGGGGGAAAGATCAACTGATTCTATGTGAAGTGTAATGTGTTATTTGGATTCTAGCTGGTTGAAGATGCGAAGGGTGACAACGCTAAGATATTGGGATGTTGAACTGTGAGTAACGTACACAATGATTTCTAGAGCTGTTATGAGACAGATTATTGAACCTTAATTCTAAACAGTAGGAGAGAGTGCAAGGAGCGTAAAATCTCCATCTTTGATCTCAAGACGTGTCTATGCTGAGGCTGTTCGTGGGGAGTGCCCCGGATGTGAACATTGCATACATCGTTTAGATTTTCGTCGCCTTGAGAACGCTCTGTTGAGGCTGGTTGTTTACAAATAAGTATATGTGCCGTTGTCTGTAAAGTCCTGAGCCACTCGATAACGAAATTAACATGAAATAGGCAGCCTCAGGCAATCGTTATCTTGAAAGAACGCGCCATTGTCTGGTGCGAGTGTGTTCTTGAAGCTTCCGTGCCTTGACACATGCAAAGATAACTCAAGGCTGACAACTGATGACAGGTAAATTAAATTAAGGCTCAAAACAACCGTAATGATATAAGTCGATTAAGTTAGCTTAGACAGTCTTGTGAGTAATGTTTCTGTAATGTAATGGTTACACGCGGTGCTGTTTGTTTTAGACGCATTGCGTTCAAAGCTTAAGTGTGCAATTTTTGCTTTGTTTGGGTAATATTTGTTTCTCTTTTTTGATGTATTCTGTCATCATTGACTTTATGCAGCCCTTGATAGTTTGCAAACGTTCAGTCTAGCCTCATAACAAGTTTGCCTAGCTTGAAAGATTGAAACCAATGTTTCCCTCAGCGCGGACTGTCAAGGACGCTGACGTCACGCTCCTGAAGTTTTGGCTTTCACTGAGATGTTTACGAAAACACCAAAATGGAGCTGGACAGGACACGCCCTGCGCAAACCAGCTGACACCATTGCCAGGCAGGCACTTGACTGGAATCCTCAGAGGAAGAGGCGAGTTGGGAGACCAAAGCAGACTTGGAAAGGAACAGTAGAGAGAGAGGGAAAGGACATCAGAACCACATGAGCCCCACTGAGGGGAGCTGCCCTATACAAGGTCCGCTGGCGAGGTGGTGTGGCGGCCGTTTGCTCCTTGAGGAGTAACAAGGACTAAACCAAACAAAGGGCGTTAAACAAGGTGATGCATGTAGCTCCATAATTTTCTTGCATGTTATTAATAAACTGTCTTAAGAAATTATAAACGCATTTCCCCTATAACCAGTGCTAGTCAGTATCAAGCCGTTCCTACATAGCCTTCTCCTCGTTGGACTTTGTTTTCAGTTGACGGTCATCAGAAGAATGAACTGAAAATGTTGAATAGTGATATCCCCTCTTATGAGTAAACAAAAAAATTTAAATACAATAAAAATAAAGTTTTAAAAATTCAATCGCCTTTACGTTTGTGTCATCTGCGTTGTCCATCCTTCTCTCCTTTATATTCTATCTTCATTTTTGGAGAATACTTTAAGTCCTAATCCTGACAGTCCGTTAAGATAGAAGCCGTTTTGTTCTACTTTTCCTCGCATGGGTGAAACCACAACGTCCGCCTTTAAACCATGAATGTGACTAAACCGGAAGCTTTGTGCACACCAGCTTCGTTCTAGTAGTTAACTGAGAAAAATCATCTGCAAGCAGTCCATTAATACAAGTCATGATAATACCATCAGGTTTACTACTAAGCACAGACCCTACAAGCCTCTCGTATCCCCCATCCTGCTGGACTTCTCTTGCTGATACAGAGGGTGAATAGAAACATTCGAAACTACATGCGAGAGGGGACTGCTCCGAGTCTCTTACAAGGAACACAAAACCCAATGACTTTATATGGAGCACTGTCGGTATCCTTGTGTGACATCAGAAACCACTGGTGGATCAGGTTCGGCCATGTAATCCGTCCTTAAAGGATGCGTGAATTTAAAAAGTTGCTAGCAGCCTAATTCAGAAAGTGAGACAAATAGAAATAGCCGTATACAACGACTTTCATTCAGCTTAGACACTATAGACACATAATAGTTTTCTTAAAATTTACAGTTCATACTAATTTACTCACACAGGCAAGTCCGCTTTCTAACGAAATTCGTTTTGGTTTGTATGTACCATTGTATCATAACTACTAATGCCCATTAGGGTTTATAGTCAAGAAAAGAAACAGAAAATTGTGCAAATGTAGTCAGACTACCATGCATTCTCAAAAATTCAACACACAAAAGCTTACCTACTCCGCTTCATTGCCTAGCTTACAACTCACGTTTGAAACATCAGTACTGTACGAAAACAGTTGGCTAGTGTTGAGGACTTTGTCTATACAGGGTTTTGCATGTGGCTTTTTTTAAAAAAAAGGTCACAACCATGATGATGAATAATTTTTAAACAGATTATTCACTGAATGACCATGATCAATTCCTGTAATAACTGAGGGATTAAAATTTAACTATTGTGAAAAGATGTCGCTACACTCCTACAATCCTTCTTCAGCTATCAGCCTGCACAACCAGAATTTGTAGTTGACTAAAGATGGAATCTGTTGTTGTTCTTCCATGTACAGTAATCAGGCTATGATGGGTACATTAGTTTACACTTCCTCGTATGCAGTCATACTCCTTGCATAGATATTCTAATGTAAGAAGACCGAGTTTAAGCGGAAAGGTTTACACTGTATAGGCGCTCGGCTTCGTTAGAAGCTAATGTGTTCTCGCCCCAGGAGCAAGAATGTTCTTCTGTGACTTGCGTGAGGTCGTGAAACCACGGATGTGGACTGTATGGACAGCACCTGTCTTGTTATTTTTGGTTGTCACAGGTAAGGTTATGAGGAACACTGTAACATGTTAAGCTGTAATGCTAACATCAAGGTAAGATGTTTGAGAACCATGAAAGGGAATATCAATTTCGCTTATATATGAAAGAGGAAGAAAACAAGAATGAAAGAGATTTTTCAAAATAATGTCTGTGTAGAAAATAAATTTGAACCTTGAGGTTGCTGTAAAGCTGTTATTTTCAGGTGTAAACATCTCTCCCTGTGATGACAACGGTGTGAGAGAAGTCCTAGCTGACCAAGTCACTGTCTTCACTTGCACGGCTGAGGGACAAGTCGAGTGGAGATTTGGGTACAACTATTCCAGTCGTTTCGTTTCGTTAGCGACATGCGAAAGTACTTGCGAAGAGCTAAATGATTTCAACAATCTGTTTAAAGCCAGTATAGTAAAAGCTCGCCATTCAAGTTCTATGACCATTAGAGCTGTAAAACATCGGAACATTGTCCATTTGACAAACGGCAGTCTTCTGTGTTATCGTATGGCTGGAGCAGGGCAAGGGGCATCAGCTCGCTGTGGACTCCACTATGTGTGTAAGCACAACCGACGATTTTCTTTATATTTATTTATTCACGCTTAAGTCTTTCAAACTTAAGCCGTTATTATCTTTAAGTGCTTCCTTTCATCTCATATCCTTTGTTCTATGTATAAGTATTTTCACGAAAGATATTATTTATAACTTTAAGTGTTAGACCATAATCATTCTTCTACTTCGTGATTCTCGATTCTCACGCTCACCCTTTTCAACGGTTGCTCTTCTCGAGGGTAACATCAGCCTTTTCATCTCTCTTCTATATGTACTGTAGACCTATGAGTTTTGTGATATTATAGACACTTTTATATGAAAAATGTTAGAAAATAAGGAAAATGAAGGTAAATGTAAATTCATTTGATGTTAAAGGTGCTACAAACTTGCGTAAGGTCCCACCCTGAAATGCGTGTCAGCTTCTGCTGTTAAAAGGCATTTCTTCTGGTTAGAATAAGAAAATCTAGAGAGGATAGGTCTGACGCATGCACCTTGTCAACTTTATAGTCAGCAAATGTCTGTAACATCTCTACTACCATCATTACCGCAACGCCAGCAAAAAAAAAAAAAATCAAGGATAACAATGATAAAAAAAATTCCTACAAAGAAAGGCATTGTGCCATCCTAAAAGTGTAAAAAAAGTGAAGCATTCATCACCACTTTCTTCCATTTCTAACATATCCATTTCTCTCCATTTATGATCTCTCCTGTGCGTGGAAGTATACATCCGCACAAAAACAAAGTCTCGCTAAAACACAAACAATATTAAAGCTCTGTGCTAAACAGATTATCATAGCCTATTATATATATATATGGAATGCGGTGCCTGCACCTGTATCAGTTTATTGTCGTTTTGTCCTGTACAATAATCAGTCATTTACAGATCCACCCGAGGACGTGTCATGCACGGCCGTTACTACGTCCTGGACCGTGACTGTGTCCTGCCACGTCGGACGTGTCTACTCTTCACGTGGACTTTACACGTGTCAGCTTTACCGGCTAAACCAGGCAGTCAGTGTTTAGTGTCACATTGATTCTCTTCGAAAAAAATGAAATACATGTAGTTATATGCAAGCAGTTGTCTTTGGTGCTCGATTTATAATACACGCAAACATATCTCTAAATTAAATCTTATATACATAGCTCATGTGAAATGATAAGAGTGCGATAGTTTTTACTCTAAACGTGCAACAGCAAATTCATGGCTGTGTTGAATGATCTCGATAATTTAAAGTACCAAGCAACAGTTCCTTTGCTGAATCAACTTTGTTTGATGTTTGCCTTAAACATATTTCCTACTCTTTCATGTTACAATTCATATAAATAATAATATTATATTCATTATTTAAACGACTTACATTTTCGTTCCTTTGTTTTCATTTCTTGCACTCTGCATTTTAAATAGTGTCCAAATAAAAACTAAACAATTTCAGAGTAAAAGATTAATAAAGGGAATCAAACTAACGTGATTAATAATCTTACATAGCTGTGTCCGATTCGTTAAAAAAGTTTGTAAACTCCTTTTAAAAGTGATAGCTCAATTCTATGAAAATCAATTGTTTAATTTTTAATTCACTGTCAGTGCATATCTAATGTTTTAATATCCATTTAAATTGTTTTGCATTTGTAAAATAAGCTTTTGCTTGTTTTCTTCCATGTTCTCGTGCAAATTGAATTTTCATAGTTTTCTCTTCATGCTTTCATGGTTGCTTTTTTACAGTCACAAATCAAAAGCTTGGAAACAGTCACAATGCTGACCTCACCAACCAGCGAGTACATAGGAGAGAAAGAAGTGAAGGTTTCAGGTTTTTGTCAGTTCAACACCACACTCCCAAGGGAAGAAGGACAGTATGCCTTTCATGTCTCTGTTTCACCAGGTGGACGGACGTACTATGCAAACTTTACAGATAAATACAACTGGATTACAACTGGTAAAATACAGCTGTGGTTTGAAAAGAATACTGGCTTTCTCCGAGCTACGGTGATCGCTTCTCACCAACTTTTTCTCATCTTATCTGTCTCTGTCCTTCTAGTTCTCTACCGTTTTTTCTCGCACCATGTTCATGAGAGAAATGTCCTGTATTTCTATCACTCTGTGTTTCTCTCTCTCTTTCTCTGTGTGTGTTTACTAAAATTTGGAGTAATAGGTTCATTCTACATCCTCTTCTTTTTAAAACTACGAACATATATACCTATTAAGATTCTAAGTCTTCCTGTGCAGAACGCCCTTCTTTGCCCAGTGTGTCGTGTGGTCCACAACAATACGTGTTAGAGACTACAAGCGCCACCTGTACCTGTAAAACCTCTTCTGTGGGCCAACCTGCAGGCTACTTGATATGGATCATAGGTGACCAGACAGACCTGGAGACAGCAGCCTCTGAAGGCCAACAAAATTTCACATCACACGAACTACATTATACGCATTTCTTCACTCAAGCAGACCATGGCAGAACCTGGTTCAGATGTGACGTGGTCTGGGGACTGGAGAAGATACATGGAGAAAACTACATTGTCAATATAGGATGTATGTAAACAATTTATTCTAAATTATACACGTCTCTGACTACACTTTGAACTTCTTCTAGTCTGTCTGCAAATTTTCTCATAGATTTATCTAAATTTACGTACATGAAATCCCCACCCATGGGCACATATTCATACCTCAGCTGTTTAATCGTCCGTGGTTAGCAGCTGCTTTATAAATTTTTAAAATGTTCTTCTACGGCGCAGTGACAACAATACACCCGGAAGTACAGGGATTGCATACATATGAATAAACAATGTGAAAGAAAAATAATAATCCTTGCACTTATTGTTTTACTATTAATTGTTACTCTAGGCCGAGTAGAAAAGCATCAGTGATCTTCTTGATCATTATCTAT
The DNA here is from genome assembly GCF_003073045.1 of Pomacea canaliculata. Classification (NCBI taxonomy): domain Eukaryota; kingdom Metazoa; phylum Mollusca; class Gastropoda; order Architaenioglossa; family Ampullariidae; genus Pomacea; species Pomacea canaliculata. Next base: position 10,019,154 of record NC_037596.1, on the reverse strand, counting down.
CATCATATAAATTCAAAAACAACATGTTGGTATCTTCTACGGTACACAATACTCTTAATTTCTTCAATGCAGTAAATCCTATGCTATATCTGAATTAATGGATCACATCTTAGCTAACGATTAAGACCAAAAAGATCATCTATGTTATAAAATTTTAATTAGTTCATGTTAGTTCCAGCCGTAAGCAAAGAAATAAATTTAACTGATACTTTGTACAGACGCTCCCAGAGTAGCTGAGTTTTTGCTCAACGGCTACAAACAAAATCAAACAGTAAATGAGGGACAACAAGTAAACATTTTGTGTAAATCTGACGGTCGGCCCACACCACACATCTCCATCTATAACAACGACAACAACACCGTCATCATTAGAGATTTGTCTCCTGTCAACTACACCTTCATCGCTCGCTGTGAGGACACGGCCACCTACACGTGCTCCGCGTGGAACGAGTTTTCACGTCAGTCAGGCGTGACCTCCTCGGTCAGTCTTGACCTCAACGTCCGGTGTAAGTGGAAGATTCTTTTGTAGGTCACCACGTGACCTGTGCTGTCATTTCTTCTGATTTTTATTCGAAACTTTCCAGCGATATACGTCTCACATTCAAAACCCTTACAAACACACACACACACGGCTTCGTGTTTGCTTTCATGTATTTATTTGTTTGTATGTGTTGTGTTTTGTGCTTTATTTGTTTTCTTTGTTATATGTGTCTTTAACAGGCAAGCCTCGAAGTCACTCGTCTACACGACTTGGGTTTGACATGATGAACCACCAAACGGAAATGAACTTTGACATAATCGCTTACCCTGTACCACACGAGTACCACGTGTGGTTTGTCAAATCACCAATAAACAACAGTGAAGATGCCCACAATGAAGGTAAAGACACCATGGTAAATATCACCTGTCAGTCTGTATTTCGCCGTTACCTGTCCACATGCTCTCTGAGAGTCGTCAACATCAATTCCTTGACAACCGGGTCCTACAAGGTACAGGTCATTAACGAGGCTGGTGACGAGAACTTCACTGTCACAATAGACTTCAGTGAGTAAATGTGATGAGATCACTGGTATATTTATTTATTGCTCAGATATTTTAGCTGTCAGAATTCTCCTTCTTTCTCGGGTTTGTTCATAAGTGCGCGCTCGTCAGAAGTCTCAGAACAGAGGGGATGTGAAGTTTTCTAGAAGTCTTAACGCGGTAGAGAAGTGAATAGTCAAGTGGCTAAAAAAACTCTCTCAGTCTCTTTGGTTTTGTTTACCTATCTGTGTGCTTCTTCGTCTCTCGTTCCCTTTCTTCTTTTTCCTGTATCTGATGCCAGCTCTATCTCTTTAGCTTTCATAGGACCCGAAATCAAACTCTGATGCCATTTTTTTCTGTGTAAGAGATGCCTGTTAAATTTCTTTTGCACAGTACTGTTTTATCTGGGACTAGCAGTAACTTCTCAGAACGCAGAAAATAAATATAAATGTTAAACATGTTCTGGAGCAACATATATCTTCCAGAGACCTTCACTTAGAGGAATACGTCTGCCAAATTAAATGGAATCGTGCGAACGGTGCGGATTTGAACAAAAGCCACACAAACACACACGTCACATTCTACTATTTTTTCTGCATAGTAATATAATTGTGTACATTAATGCCAAGTAAATAAAATAAGTTATTAGTTTATATTTTATCTTTTTTTCTAGATGTCCCGAAAGACCTGGAATCATATTACCCTGCATTTACTAGTGTGTGTGTCGTCGTTTTTATCTTCACGATTGCTGCTATCGTTGTCTTACTTAAGAAAAGGAAGCGAAGCAAAGGTAAGTAATAGATAACCTCTTCTAATTAAAAGAAAGTGGTATCGAATGATTTACTCGGATAAATGTAAATGTCATGCTATTCTTTATGTATTACCATAGCTTTTTATTGTCCTCATAGTTCGATTTTATAGACCATCCCAAACCGAACTCTCTTATCCCACTTTACAACATTCTAATACAGCTTTCCTGGGTGATGTCTACTTAACATTATGTTCGTCAACTATATCCGATAAGATTTTATAAGACATTTTTGTTATGGCCCTATTATTTCGCACGATCTGCCAAGCTTTATTGGTAGTCTGCACTAAACCGAGAAGAGAGTAATAATAAAAAGTGATGGTGATCGCTTTAAATGTCCGGAACATAGACTTCAGTCAATCAGGCGTGTAAAGACTCCATACAGTCGTGTTGGGGGTTCAAACTTCTTGCTGGTGATAGAAGAATGGAAGCAACATTCACGTATACAGAGCAACATTTGCTATGATGCCCAAGGGAAGTTCTTGTCCGTCAGAACCTCTGTGACATACTAGCTTCCCAGACCTACTCCTTACAATAATACTGAGGATTCACATCTTCAAAGCAGCGATAGCTTCCGAAGCTTCATAGCCGGAGTCCTGTCAGACGCCCCTGTGTGCTGTAGTGGACAAGACAAAAAAAGAAAGGAAACCCTCGTCCCTCCATAACGATGACTAACGTGCTCATGCAGGTAAGAGTAAATTTAGTTTTGTGTGTTATCGTGCTGGCAAAGACAAAGGATATAAGATAAGTATATCTTAAGACATGTTGTCTGAGCGTCGTTTCCTTCTTTACTTTAATGAATACGAAAGTGAATGATTTGTAACGAGAATTCTACAAAAAACAACGCTTTGTTGCATTTTTTTACTTCTGATACTTGCCATTGCATAGCATTGGTGGACATTCCATGTGTGGAGTGCACACCCTCAGAGTAGTTTATGTATTTTTGAAAGATTTATATAGCGTTAACTATCTCCCTGTTAGTTTTGTGACTATGTAGCATCATGTGTGGTGATGCACAAACAATCGAGTGTATCATTCTTTAGTACTTTGTTGAGCAGCTTTAAACTGATTTCTCTGCGTGCAGGTCAAAGGAAAGAGAACAGTTTAGTAAGTTCACGCATGAGTGCGTGTGAAAATGGATAATACATAAATAAATCTCTGAGTATATCCTAGCATCTGGGTCGAATAAAAAAAATATCCCTTTGACAGATACAGAAAGTTAATGTGAGGAAAAATTCGCACACGGTAATTTTTATTTTTTTTTTATTTATTTATTTTTTTTTATAACAGAATAGCCATCATTTGGGCGAGTGTCCGAATACTGCGTTCAGCACCACATGAAGATGCTAAAAGTGGATGTAAGCAGTCCAGTCTGACCTTTCCATACTCTTGATGAGGGCAGATGGTTCAGCTCCCATCTTTGAGTGACAGTGATATCGCCCACCGCCGATGCACGTGAAGACAATACTGCACGACTTGCCTGATGGGGAAAAACATTTGTGAACATGCATTTGTGTGTGTGTGTGTGTGTTCGTGCGTGTCATAGCGCCATTAACTAATACGAGTACAGTGCACAAGAGATTTGCTGAGTGTCATTAAACAGTAACAAAATTGCTCATGAGGTACTTCTTCAGTGAAATGATTTATTCATGGAAATCACTAGTATATGAGATTTATGTGCAGATCAAGTTTTGAAAAAAAAAGTTTCTTATTTAGTCATTCATCATAATTGCTCTTATGCATTTTAGCAAATTTTCAGTCGGACCCACATGACAGACATTATTTTGGAGCATGTCAGTCAGTGTGGAAGTGTGAGCTGTGACATTTTAGAATACTTGACTGCTACAGAACAGGCACTGAATGTTAAAGCTTTCGATCCAGTTCATCATAAAACCTCTTTAAAAGGGTTTAACCCGCCTTTAATCGGCTTTTCATTTGTCAAGTCAGGCTCGAAAATAGTGAACATATGAACATGTACAACGAATTTAAAACGGTGCTAAAGTCACACTTTGGATGAATCTTCACTTCAGTCAGGCTCTTCCTTAAGATCACTTAAAGATGATGAGTTGTGCTCATGGTGTCTGGTATTTATCTGTTCCATCGTGAAATAGGATTGGAATCTAATTATTTTCCTGTTTAGGCAAGTCTTATTTGTTAAACTGAAGACCTCGTTAACAGTCAAACAGAGAGAAGCTCTAAATACCATTTAATCACAGAGATAAGATACTTCGCTCTGTCTGGTAGACACACATACACGGTTTCAGTGGAGATTTTGCCTGCTTCAACGGGTGCTTGATCGCTGGGGTGGCAAGCAGTGTTGTGGCGACATCAACGTGACAACCATACTTTGCTGTCTTTTTTCAGAACGAGGCAGTTTTTTCCGAAAATAAAAACTCCATCGAATTTCACTTACAATATTCAGGTACTTCGAAAATTCCAAAATTAACATTGCTGTGACGTCACGTCTATATTTATCCATTTGTGCTCACATTGCTTACATGAAAACCCTGCATGCTTCTCATAACTCTTCGTCTCTACTTTTAAATTGCACTTAAAAATGAAATTTGATTGAACAGATGATATAAGCACATTATTATTTTATTCAACCTTGGTCGAGGCGGCTAACGAATTTTTTTTTATTACACAAATAAGGTAAAGAACGATCCCCAAATAGTGAACGAACTAATCAAACTAACCATAAACAAAAAGCACTTGTACCACTGCACAATGACAAACTTGAATGCCCCATACTACACACATGAAGACTGGTCGTTATTGATGAACTGCCACCAGTTCTGTTAATACCTAAACAGTCGGGTGAATCGGCTGAACCACGTTATTTACATGTTTATGCTCCGAGTTTACTTCTAGCCATGGTTACATCGATTTCACTCGCCGTGAGGTCTTTCAATGACACAAGCCAAAACATAGTATGTGCTGCCTTCAAGAGCAAATAAAAGAGTCCATTCACACAACCTCCACAGATCGCCAGTGGCTCTGTGTAGGGAAACAAATTAATACGTGTACATGTGATATTAGTGACATCTAGACGAAAGTTTCGTCTAGCCAGCTATTTCACAGCCTTTGATGGTCACTCAGTCAAAAGAACCATTTTGACAAGCAGGAAGATTGTTTAAACTTTCACAAGTGTACAATGTGTCTATTAAGAAAAGATATTGATTTAGTTTACATCTTATCCTTCCTTCTTAAAAACCAGAAAAGCTGATAAATAAAACAGAAGGGTCTTTTGTGCGTGTCGTCCTTTTTTTTTTTTCTTAGTGTAGTGCTTTGTAAGCTCTCAGGATAATGCTTCTCTTTGTTCATATAACACTATTGTATTATGTGTATAAAATAGGGTTGAAAGAAAGAAGAAAAAAATAAATAAAAAAGATAAGCAGCTACAGAAAGAAGGAAAATCCAGACAGGAACATAAGGAAGATAAAATAATAAAAGAAAATGTCGGTTTTAAAGGGAAGTAATCTATGACGACTTTTTGGCAATATGCTAGTAGCAGTTACCTAAACATTTCTCAGTCTTTGGATACGACAAATAATCAAATACTTGACAAATAAAATTCTTGCAAGTTCATAGAAAATTATTTGTTTCTTTTCTTGATTTATTTCAGAAGAGACTGATTAAATGTTTTTGAAAGTATTAAATACTTTGCATTTTCATAGCGCACTAGTCGTTTTAAAACTCTTTAAGCCAGGGGTGGGCAATTAATTTTCCCAAGGGGCCGCATGAGAAGTTGGAATGTTTTTAGAGGGCCGGACTAATATAGTTAACTCAGTTTTACCCAATACTGTATGTATATAGTATATATACTGGCGGCGAGCGGGCGGGCCGGTCAGAGACAGGAGGTGGGCCGGATCCGGCCCGCGGGCCTGCCTTTGCCCAGGTCTGAAGATTTTAGTGCATCTGTGCGAGATATACTAGAAGCTAGTGTGGTTATTTTACATATTCGTTGAACCAATGCTCAGTGTGCAGTAACTTTATATAGACCCACTATGTAAGCAATATAAATATCTATTATTGTCACCGGAAAGTATTTGGGGCAGATAAGAAGTACACAGCGCATGCCCGACATTTTAAAGGCAGTGAACCGAGCTAGGAAAATAAGTAGCAAGATGCATGATGGAAACAGCGATAAAGCCCCGTTGCAGGTACGCAGACTACTACCGTTAGCAGCAAATCGAACAATATGAATTTCATCATCATCGTCTTTGATTGGTTCATCGAACTTACCGACTGGGCACATGCCCAGCACAAAGGAAGCTAAAGTAGTGCCGCTGTGCCTTTCAACGTGAAGCAAGGGTGACACTGTCAGGTGACATGTACCTACCTGGAAGAAAGGTAAGCGAAAACAACTGCAGACATATGTACTTCACGTTGAAAGCTACAGAAATTCCACTCGATTTTGTTGTTGTTGTTGGTGTTTATGATTTTGCTTCTACCGTCGATGATTAAACCATACATTTCTACTATGGTGAGCATATCGCTCTATCTCAGCCAAGGTTTGTAGTTTTAACTAATTTATGTTTCTAAAATAATGACCGTACTAAACATGCCATTATTTCATCGCGTGAAATAGATAAGTCAACATATCTGTGTGTGAATTTGGTGAAGAAAGAAAAATCCAATGGCACCGATGCAATAAGCGAAGGGCACAATTTAGTCTTATTCAGTTTCATCGTCTTTTTCGTAAATAAATACGTCCATAGTATCTATATAGTTTATCGAGGTTTCACTGCACCAGTCATAGAATATTAATTGTAAGTACATCCCTAAAGAAAGTGTATGTACATATGTATGAAAAATTCTGGACGATGGGTGTTCAAAATATTTACTGTCTTGTCACGTCGCAGCTAATATCCCAGATCGTCATGACTCACTGCTTATGAATACCTGGTGCTAGGGTAATTGGAAAGTACATTCACCTACAAGCCATGGCTGCTCGGGTGACACTAGAGGTGAGTACTGTGTCAGTATCGTTGGCTGGTTGACAAGGACACGCATGTCTAAAAGGTTTGGCAGCTTCTATGATTAGATGTTCCTGCTGCTTCAACATCGGCGGAGACACTTAATCGCTGGCTTCACGCAGAGAGCGATTAAAAATTAACAATCGGCTACCCTTCCGGCGATTCACTTCAACCCCTTCGTGTTTTGACACGTAGCATCAGGGCACAAAATTCTCATTTCTTCTCAGGAAACGTGGTAATTTCGACAGTCATAGAAACAACAACAACAACAACAACAACAACAACAACAAATTTTTTTGACAATAAGGGGATTATCATCGAAGGAGCTACACTCTTGGAATTCTCATCCCTCAACGTTTTATATCTTAAGAAATATAAACTTTCCGAGACTATCGGAAGCCACATTTTACTCCTTTTTTTTTAAGACTTGTGAAAGCCTCCTTTTAAAACTAGATTGGGCGAAGTAGGGAAGAGGTTGACGCTAATTAAGGCTCTTTCTGAGAGACATAAGAATTAATAGCACCGATGATTTACAGTTACAAAGTACGCCAATAATGTGTGTATTCGATTGGCTTCCTCTGTTTTGTAACATTCGAACAATATTTCGAATACATAAGAATGTGAGGGGCATGATACACTGGGGTTCAACGGAAGCACATTAATGCAGAATGCACCTTATGACTCTGCAATACTGATAAGAAACAATAACTTTTTTTTAAGTACTAGGCGAGTCAGGGTGTAAAGAGGGATGGATGATAAACAGTTTGAAGAAGTGCAAAGTTTCATGTTGGTTCTAACATGTGTTTTATTAGTGTAAATGCTGAGACAACTACTCACCAAGCAGAGCCAGATAGGATTGGATCACGGCCCTTTCAAGCAAAACAGAAGACGGATGATGTCGGTTCTCAATGGCTGAATCGTCTGGTATGTTTAATGACCAGGATGATGAAACTAAAGGAAATTAACGTTACAATAGTTAAATGACGAACAGAAACCAATTCTTAGCTGTTTTGTGGAAATATTGATATATCTGTAGGTTTTCAATGTGATGTTGTTGTCATATTACAAACTTATCCATAAATGGATCAAAGGTCATAATTAAGCTAGTGCTTAAATTTAGAACTTTAAGCACTAATTAAATACTTTGCGAAGTGTAATGACAAAATATGATCAGCCTGTTGTCCCAAATGAAAGCATACCACGATATTATTGTGGGGATTTTTTTTTTTTTTTGGTTTTTTGCAATACTTACCTGCTTACATTTCTGAGTCTGTCTTCCACATCATCGATAATAACGTTCTTAAGAACCATTACACATTGTACTTATTGTGTTGATGCGTATCGACTTTTCTACCATAACGTAAACGTAGTGGAAGACAAACTATTTTACGAGTACTGCTGAATATCTTAATTATCATAAAGGTAGCAACTTTCTTTGCTTGCATGTTAGATTTCTTTTCAAACACAGTCGTAGCTGACACGCCTTGAAGTTAACGTCGAGGCTACCGCAAGGCGAGTTCACAAAAGATAATACACGACGGGCCGAAGCGGTTTCTAACTGCTCTTGAGGTTAACTCACCCAGTAAACTTTCTTCACCCCCGTTAGCTAAGAATAATGTTATGGGTCTTCATTCTAATCAAAATCTCAATCTCAATCAATTGCTTAACTGAACAAAATAAGGAAATATCTGTGAATTTGTACATGTCTGTCTGAATTGTTATGACTGTATCGTCTGCAGGCTAAAGATCTCCAAAAGGACTGGTTCCCTGGAAACTCTTGGCATCAGAACTCGAAGCAGTAAGATTATTTGGTAGCACATCTGCGGCAAGTGTACTTTTGATAATCCGTCCACATTAGGGAAGAAACAAAAGCATGTGTAAGGAATACGAAAAGCAGACTTAAAGAAAACAACAAATAATCATAAACACGAACAACCGTGGTGACAACAGAGAACCCAGTGCTCAAAACTATAAGGCATACTTAGATATCTATGTTTACAAAATTACCAGTATTTTCATTTTCATCTTTTTCAGTTTCTCGATCGTTGCAGCATTGAAGGCTCTTTCCCGATCGTTCCTTGAGAAGGCCTCAGATGGTAAGATAAACCAGGGAGAAAATATTACTCTCTCTATAGCAGCGATGCACAACCTACGGCCCGCGGGCCATTTCCGGCCCGCGACGCGGTGCCATCCGGCCGCGAAACTTCTGCCCACAGTGCAGGAAATCGGCATGTTAGTAATAAAAGAAGACCTAAAAAAAAACGAAAACCAAGGGGAGAAGAAGTATATATCCCTACCTAGGGGTGTATCTCAATCTTTTTTTTCGATGGACAAACATTTCGATTCAGTGCTCCGACTTGGTGTCTCTTCATGCAGCCGGACATTCAGAAGTTGGTTTCAGGTAAACAACTTCAAATATCCCACTAATTACTACATAATTAATGGTAAGTACAACTTGTTTCTAATAAAAATGGTATCTGCTCTATATTTTTTTTATTTTATTTTTGCTGTGAAGCGGCCCGTGACACGCATGTCGGAAATGTGTATGGCCCGCAGGCCGAAAAAGGTTGGGCATCACTGCTCTATAGCATTGACAGGTCTTCATTACATTCCACTTAATCCTTGATCACGCATACTGTTTTTAGCAAAAGGCGTTAATATATGTTAATACTTCTTGTACATAAAATCTTTGAAAATCCACTGCCTTCGACACCTGTGCAAAAGAAGATATGCTTTAACAAATCTATCATTAGCCCTCATTTAATATGCACACACCTATATATTATATATGCACTGCAGTGGTCAGATCCATGGACATTTCATGTACATGTAAGCACGTACAGCATTCCGATCGGTTCTTGCTAGTAGCAAATACAGTTATCTATTATTTGACAAATCATTTTCAAGTTTTAAAAGCATATTTTTTAAGTTAAGTATGTATATCTACTGTTTTTTTAAGTTTTTGAATAATATTAATGACAAGGATTAATCAAAATTCGTTTTATCAACATAGCTCAGTGGTGGGTTCTAATGTATTTTATAAAGCCAATTGAGGTAACACATCAAACCATTCTCTTTTCTTTAAGCAGGTGCCTGCAACACAAACTTCAGCTTGAGAAAACTGTGGGTTGTGAGCCTCACCCAGAGACATATATATATTGTCTATGCCTGTTACATATGAATGCTTGATTTTTCGATTCTCTGTACACAAGATTCGATTTTTACGAATAATTGTCGGTTTCTTATGTGTGTTTACCGAGTGTTGATCTGTTAAAGCCTGTGACGTAACTAGGCTAGGAGAAGGCTGGCCTGACTAGCCCGAGGGGAAAGGGGTCTCTTTAGCTGGCTCGCTCCACCCGGCTTTCACCCTCACACACACTCGCCCGCCCGTACGCACCTCCGCACGCGTCCTGACTAGCAGTCACACTCACCCGCGTGCGCAAACACTCAACTGACAAGACAGTGTACAAAGTAAAAGATTATAATTAAAACAAAAGCAAGTTAGGTTGACATGAAGACAATTAAACAACAATGAATTTAGAAGATGGTTTGATCTTACGTATCTGCACGTATCTGCACATAGGTCCGGACACGCGGTCCGTCCCTGACACACAATTCACAGTATTGGAATAATATCGTACTGATAGTCCCCTCGACTACTTCGCTTGTTGCTTCCTGAAGATGGATGTAGCTGACTGCGTACACCTGGGCTTCTAGGCGATTCCTTGACACTGTCCCACCCCGGTTGCCCCAGGCAACGGATGCAGCGACGATACTCGTAGTAGCGCTGACTTCTGAACTGGAAGTCGTTGTTTCCTGAAGACGGGTGCAGCTGCCTGCATACACCTGGTCTCGTAGATTATTTCTTGTCACTGTCCCACCCAGTTGCTCCAGGCAATGGATGCAGCGACGATTCTCGCAGTAGAGATGACTGTAGGCTGTTCTGTAGATGACCACACTGGACCGGTGGCGCGGTGGGGTCTGCCAACCGCTGCCTCGCACGTCTCGCTGCCGGACACAGTAACCTCCCTCACTTGTCGTTGGGAGAATTAACCCTTGGTTACAGCGCACACTCTCCTCTCTACACCACCAGATCACAAGTGCCAGCAGGTAGTGATACGTTCTGACTGAACGGCTTCCCTATTTCAGACCTGCTGCCTGCGACTGACAATCACTCAGAGACTACGTCTCTGCTGGAACACGAGGGGAAAAAGCCTCGACTACAGTGCGGTTCTAGCTTATATACTACCGGGCCACGTGGCCCCTGTCAATTCTACCAACCTAGTTCTGACGCTATCGAACTCTGACTAGAGGGACTACACCCCCTCGCGCTATACTCGGGGTACCCATCATCTATCCGCCGCTCATCTTCCCACGGTCGGCCACACCACCCTCCGACTGTCGCGACACTCCGTCTAGCTCCCCTATTCGGCACCGGTGTCCAGTCGGTGGTAAAGAAAACAAACTCTGTTCTCACGACCGAGTGTACGGGCCTTTCCATTAGCACCCGTGAATTAACGTACCCGTGAAGTGATGCCTGCGGCCCCTATTTCGTAAGCGGCCTCGATTCCCAGGCTCAGCTACCACAAAGGGAGATAACATCTTTACCCCTATTGTTCACCCACAGCCTGTATCGCCTCAGGGTACCAACTGCCCCTCTTTAATGTTTCTATTACTAGCCCGACACTGTTTTCTGGCCTTGAACCAGGCTGGTTCATGACAAAGCCTTTGGCATCTATTTCCTATTAACAAAATGCTTTCCAGTGCTTTTGCGTGGTATGATTGGTTAAATACAGCAGGTGCATGTCTATATATATAGGTTGCAGGTGAGGATTGACAATGAACGACAAAGTAGCGCTTATATCACGAATATCTCTGGACTGCTGGCAGAAGTTTTTTTTTCAGTGAACAGCTAAAACGAAGCATTAGATGACAAAGCTTTCGATTTATTCACATTTCTGATAAACTACTTAAACGAGGTATTAGACAACATAGCTTCCGGTTTATTCACATTATTTTGTTGCTACGGCTCGCCGAGACTCACTTCGCAAGAGGCCAAGAGTGAGTCTCGGCGTACAGACATCAGTTCATCAATGTACGTCCATGATTATATTAGTTCGCGCGGTTGATCAGATATAAGTTTTTCCTTACGGAAATTTTAAAGGTCGCCTTCGTTCTGTTTAAAACAATGTGGATATTTCTCTTTACTCAGCTTTTATACTTCTTGCCATCAGGTAAGCTATCACTTTAACGGGTCGAAAAAATAAATTATTTGTGTTTCTTAATTATGTAACTCTTGAAATGAGTCATCGTCTGTTCACGAATATCCCTATATACGTTCATGGTCTGTTCGTTACTTGCCCTGCTCTACGCATTCGCAAATAAACTTACCTGTTACTTAGCCTGCATCCGTGTTTCTCTCGTTTGCATCTGGATTCCCTTTCCAGTTTGTAGTACATTTTCGTTGTTTGCAATGATTACTTGTAAATAATAAAAATCAGCTATATATGACACTAAACAAATCATTAGTAGTTAATGAAAAAAATTGTAGTGTTCCTCAGGTGAACATGTAGGTTATGCATTATTTAATTGTAAGTCCTTATATCGATAAAATATTACCACAAATTTATTTTCAGAGTCGACTTTTGGCGCAAAATACCGACGATTTTTCGCCGCATGTTTGGTCTACACACCTGTACAACACTAGTTGCCCTTCCGTATTCGCAAAAAACACTCTTTTTTTCAAAAGGTCTTTAGAAACTTACTCTTTCTTGAACCTTGATCTTCTAGTACTACAGTAACACAAATAGCAGGACAACAAATTTTTCTGTGCCACATAAATATTATAACGTATCTATCTGAAACTAATTTTAGGTCAGCCCTACTACATGACAGTAGTACTAGTAGGATCATGAGTGGTCGGTGAGTGTACTTCAGTTTGTTCATTTGTGCTATGCAATGGCCATCGTGATAAACTTACAAACAATGAAAAAAAAACCAGCTATCATGGACTCCCTTATCTGTATATGGTTTCCCAGTTACGATCACCGTGTATGTGAAAAAGAGAGAGATGAACATCATTTACAGTTTAGTTTGCATCCCATTTAATCAGTTAATTTCTGACATTTTTTCACATTACCAACTTACATTTCTTGCAGAACAAAACAATTCCAGACCACAGCCAGCAAATAGTATTAGGGTCATCACTGTTTTCACAAGCAGCTCTAAACAACAGTAGATTGACACTGAAGAATGTCATAACGGAGATTTGAATTTCATATTTGGATTATCAAATTGCTTGTAAAAGATAAATGTGACATGATCTATTTGATATTTGTTTCTAATGATACTTATAAAAAGAATGACATGGTCATCATTGTACAATCAGCTTCCATATTACAGAAATGACATGCGATGAGTAGCATAAAATTAACTTATTTTTAGATATTTTGTAAAATTGGACATCTACTTTATGGTTTATTTTATATTGCTAGTTAACAAGCACTTACTTCATTTAGTATTCTTTTTATTTCTGTTTTCTAATTTTTATTCAACAGCAATTATGAAGTATTATGGCCTTAGTAGTAAGTGCATTTTGGAGAACAAATTGCTAGTTTCAAGACAAGAAAGGCCTGAGATTGCAAAACGTGCCTGCCCACCCAACAGCCAGGTGTTTGTTTTATAAGGGAAATTAAAGATGGTTGTTAGAGTTACATTCACTTCTAATGCTTTTACACCCGCTGCACTAGGCCATGGGACACTTCAGCTTTTCATGTGATCGTAACGTTTTTTGAAAAGAGTGTTTAAATGTGTCTGCGAGCGCGTGTAAGCATCTACATGTAAACCACGCTTGCCGCACTCTTTCACATTTTTCAGCAAAAAGGTCCGGCCAACGATTAACACATTTAATGTTTAAGAAATTAATTAGTGATGAAATGCGGATGAAACAAAATAAAAGAACACTACTCCCTCACCGCCAACCCCCTCCTATGGTTATCAGACGGGCTGGCGAGGTGACCGACTGGACCAGCAGGTTATTTCCAACGAATATTTTCAGAAGTTCGTGAGTCTAAAAGCCACATTAAAGCCACATCACTTGTATCGGCGAAGCTGATATATTCCAAAGGAATTAATAGCTACACCAAAACTTGGAATACATATGATAATCTCCCTCTGAAGAACGTTGGATATAACGTTGAAAGCAGTTAACACACACAATGTTTACTCTCTCACTGCTCGGTCTCGACTCCCCGAGAAACGTTAGATCTCCTAAGTTAACTCGTTCTCTTCAGAGCTCTTGCCCAATCAGGTTCTTCGCGACTAGGTGACTAGGACAACCTTCACAGCCTTTCTTGGATCGACCAATCATCAGTACAATGTTACAGGGTCGGCGTGGCTTCTCCCTCCATTGACTACCGTCGTCCTAGTTACGTTGTGTCGAGCTCAATTACGTCACTTCATACATGACGTATAAGAATGAGAGCTGACGCGGCTCCGCGCGACTGCTCTTCCCTGACTATAAGGAGAATGAAAAATAAATGAGAGTCTAATTAGATTCGCCTGAATCGCCAATCGTTACAGTGATCTATAGCAATCTGCAGTCTATGCACCAATAAAAAAAAACTAGGTAATAGCAGCAGTGCCTCCATTGTAGGCAAAGATACAAAAAGAAACTGACATCCACAGAGCTGTCAGTTTAGTTGTCTTGTTAGAATCATTGTTAATGAAGCATTTGAAAGTATACTTGCAGCACACTATTCCAAAAGCTTGTGTTATTCAGTCCTTTTCCTTTTATAACATCCATTAGCATTCATTTATGACTAAATTTGATACTCCTATGCCTCTGCCAGATGCAGACTGACATTTATTTACAGTTCACAAACCCACCTGCTTTAATGCTGTTTTATTACAATAGTTGTTGTCCTTGACAGTTATAAGAATATTTTCGATAAGCTGTACCCTTTATTAGTGGTATAGGAATTTAATGTATAACAAAAAGTACCGAGTGTATTATAATAAAGATAAATATCATGACAGAAATATAACCATTGATTAAAACCCTTTTCCAAAAGGCTTGAGCCACCTAGATGAATCTCTACATGTGGCATCCGCTTAAGGTGGATGGCAGCCTTGCCCCGATATATATCCTTTGTTGCTGGCTCGGTGTGAAATAGCAATTCCCCTCCATCCACCTAGATGAATGGTTGTCTTTTTACATGACAGAAATGGTTGTATATTTCTTCTCTTTTATCAGATACTTTAATGGCAATGAAGTAGTGTATAATAAGCTGTCTTGTCACAAAATTCCTTCTTCAATGATGGTTTGCCATTCATAAAAGAGAATCATATATCCAGCTGCCACAAATTTAAACCCCTTAAACATAAGCTTAACATAATAACATTCCTCTCTCTGTATTTAACATTACGTAAATTATGTCGATGCTTGTAGATGAGTTTTCCTTAATAAAAAGGTCTCAGAAAAAATTATAGAAGGAATTGGAGATCTCTATGTTTTTTTTAATACAGTTCATCATGGAGTTAATTCTTTCTTGTTTATTTTTACGTCAGTTATTAACATATTCTTATTATTCAGCAACAGCTTTTATAGGTCACTATCATTAAGTAACTGATCATTCAACAGAGCCTTTAATTTATTTTTTATTTGAAACCTACATTTGTTGCTTTATATTTAAGAAAAAGACATCACACTCATAGCAAGATAGCTTCATATCCAGTTATGGATATCAAGGGAAATAACTGTGATCATGCACCATCAAGGAAGCTTCAACTTTTTAAAACACTTGACAAAAGCATGAAGAAAGGGGGATCATTTTCATAGATGATATTTCATAGATAAGGGGTTATTTGATTCTTGCTAAGCTCTTACTCTTTCTAACTGCTCTGCGATTTGTGAAATTTGCACGTGAAGTCAGGAGTTTGTGCAGTCTTGTTTGTCACAGCTGGAGTGTAAATTAAGGTACGATTCAGATATTTTTTCGGGACACTCCTTATTTGTTTACAGGCCTTGCCATTTTTTTTTTTTTTTTTGGGGTGGGGGGGGGGGTCTCTTTTAATTCTGGTTTCCTTCTCCCTTCACCATTCCCGTTTTCCATAGTGCAAAATTGCCTGAATGTTGAAGCACTTTCCTGCTAAAGCAGCCAACCGAACAAAAGTAATTTTATATTTAAAAAAATGAGAAGCAGAAAGATTAGCATTTTGAAATCAGTATATTTCGACTATAAAAAGATTTTATTTTACATTGATTACAGAATGTTTTAGAATTCTTCTTCTTCAAGAAGTGCAAGAAATAATTTGTGATAATTTTGTAATGCAATTTAAACCACAACAATTCTACTGCTTATTACAGAGAGATGTCACAAACTATAAATTCCTTCACGTTAGATACAATTTAAACATGCTTAGAAAAATATTAAATATTAAGTACTGCTAAGATTTTAAAAAGATGGTTAATAAAAACTAAACCTTACTGTGAAACCTTTTCGACTTATAGTGCCAGAATTACTGATTTCAGATATTTGGATACCGATAGGAATTTTGTTTCTCTTTGTTTTGTTTTTTTAAATTTTGATTGTTTACTTTTTTCGAACAGATTAGCATATTTTTAGTAAAATTCACTTGTGCAAAATGTCAGTTATGAAAGAATGCAAAGCTTAACATAGACATTCTGAAGCTAGAAAAAAGTAAACAAGCATAGACTTGGAGTTTGTAGCCTTTGACAACATATGAGATGCTGGATGGCATGGGAAGAAGAGAAATGCTAGCTATTCCACCTACCCAAGGAGAACCCATCTTCATTTAGCATATCAGGCTACACAACAATTTTTTTTTTTTTTAACAAATCAGACATAAGAAGCTTCTCTGATTATTAATTTTGTAAAGCAGAATATTATGCATTTTGTTTTCTTGTAAGCACTTGTGAAACAAGAGCATGAAGAACCATTTACTTGTTGCATATGGCTGTATTAGTGTAATCCTTGTATCAAAAGTCTGTTTTCAATAAGTTTTAGATGATATTTGCATATACTTATGAGATAAGTAGTAATTATTAAGTATTTATTAAGTAATTTTAAGCAAGATTTTACAGGGTTAGGATTAGAATTTAAAGATAGAAATGCTTTTTCTTTTCAAGATGTAAAATAAACATAATAATATTCACTATGAGCACTAGACTTTGTTATGCCATACCTGTAAAACCATGTACATCTGATCAATAACTACTTATATATATTCTTAATGAGTAACAATAAACACACAAATCCACACAATAAATACACAATACAATCTAATATTAGTGATTTAACATTCTTGGATTTGAAGCCAGCAAACTTCAGTTCCTGGAAAACAAATTTTACCTGACATGAAAATTGATACTTTTAGTGGGAATAATTTTGTATAAGACATTTTTAACATGGACTGGTAAAGTATTGCAGTGGAAAACTCTTCTGTGCTTTGTTACATATCACATTGTAGTAGGGGAGAGAACTACCTCCGAGCTCATTTTTCCAGTTTAGCATTAGTCTACCTTTCTATGTTACTGAAGGAGTACAACTCTTTTTGGATAAAGAAAGAAAAATGCTGCCTGAAGAGAAGAGCTAAAGTTGGTATTTTGAACCCAACAAAAAAGCAGGTGAAAGTCTTGAAGGTTTATGAGGCTGAAAGTATGGACAGTTTTTAGTGGCTCATATAACTTTATTTTATTCAGTGTCTGAGTATAGAACATTAGTAATGTTGTTATTTTTAAAAAACTGTATTCACAAATAAGTTAACTTTGGAGGTAATTATATAATTACTTCTTTTTTCACTTTTTTCTCACACCTAAAATAATAGTGATGGTAGTTCCTTCACTGTGAGAATGAAGATCTAACCACATGAATTATTATGGGATTGTTGAGGGCACTATAGGATTCGAATTAACTATAAGTCTTGGATGTATGTACAAATTTTTGTGTGTGAGTGCATTAGACACATTTATCTGAAGCCGTTTCTCAAAGTATTGATTTAGAGATACTTTGATTGGTTTTCTGTTTGTGTCAGTTAAATTCGTATTGAAAATTTTTCGATTTTTGAACTTTATTTACAGCTTCTAATATTCTCAGACTTTGTCAAGAAAAATAATTCCAATAGATGAATTAAGTAGACAGGAATACAAAATGACTCCTCATAATTGTTAATATATTTATCATGCACTGTTACAGTGGACCTTTCTGATGTGGAGTTGACATGCCCACAATTCAAGGAAGGACAGAACAAACTCATATGCAAGATCAACAAAACAGCAGTTGATAATGCAGGATGCTTATCATCACCAGAATATGTGAGAATAGATCGCACAGTTGGTAAAATCACATCAACACCATGCCGAGCACCTTTACCAGAACCTTCTAATTGTAAAAAACAGAATAGCTCACTTCCTAACAGCTGCTGGTGTGATGATTCCACCCAAGATATCTTTACATATATATTTGCTTACTGGGCCAATATAAGCCAAGATAATGGAGCACTGCTAGAATGCAAATATTGTGCAATAACAAAAAGTCCTTTGAAGATAAAAGTCTGCAAAAATATAAGCTTCGGTAAGTGTTCCCTTGAGATAAAGTTGAATGACTCGTTCTAACTCTGAAAGATAGCCATTCATTATGCCTTCCATTACATATTTAGATGACACAAATAGTCAAAATTATTGTTGCCAGATAGATTAGGTGAACTTAAGGGAAATGTTTGAGAAAGCAAGCCAAAGTATAAGCCAATGGTAGTGGTTGTTGGGGATGTTATTGTGTAAATTACCCCCAACTTTTTTTTCTTGTCAGTGTTCCTTAATATTTCTCTTATACATTTTCATTAAATGAATTGCATGTGCACGCGAACACATACTAACACCAGTACACCGCATTGCCTGGTTGATGTTCCTTTGCTTGAGATTTTTTTCAGTGCTCAAAGGAGTAGATTAAGTAAGCGAAAGTCGCCTGATATGTTTCTAGACAAGAAGAGAAAAGCAATATGGTTCCGTGGGCTGCCTTCTCTACTGTGTATCTATCTCTATTAAAATATGTCCCCCACTCACTGTCCCATTCCCTTACTTATACCATCTTAATAACATCATTTTCAACATTATCTTTGAATAGTACTTTTTTCCCAAGCCACCTGTAATATCTTAGGTGAAATCTTATAAACAAAACAGATGATGTTTGTATTGGACAGAAGTTATTAGTTATTCGGAGCTACAATGCTTGTTTCACCTTGACCAGATTTATCATTCTTCTTTCATCTATGGGAAAATCATAGAAGATGTCTTCTCAAAGAGCAAAAACGGTTTTGTGTGTCCTAATATTGTTGTAACTCTATTGCTAATTTCAGCAGATACAGGGACATCAGGAGCATATGTGATTAGTGGAACGTTGGTATTGCTCACTGTGGTTTCCTTGATGTCAAACTTTTGGATAAAGCAGAGCATTTCTAGCCATACCCTTAAGGTAAAATTCACTACCCTATATGTATTTAATCTAACGTGTGTTTTTGTCACCAATCCCTGCTAAAAATAGTTTGAGAGCTAGAGTTTGTTTCAATCTAACAAATATACCGCTCGTTAGTTACAAATATCAGTTGCAAAGTAATAACAAGAATGTAAACAGAATTTTTAGGGGGATCGAGTGGTTAGAGCATTTGCGTCCAAACCTAAAGGCTAGCCGTGGAGATTTGCACTGCCCCTAGAAAAGTGAGGTGTCTAACACCTTACTTCCTAATGACCTGAAAAGGTCCTGGGATGACCTTTACCTTTATCGTTCAAACATACTTTATTGACAAAATTAATTTCGGCAGCAAGATTTTCTGCTTTGATGGATTTATCTCATTTTTTAACAAAAAGTCAGAAAGTTTCAGCATACACAAAATAATTTCAAAACTATGTGTGTCTGATGCAGAAATAAATGCATTCAAGGAAACTTCATCTGCTAATCTGAAACAGCATCCACTTTTGGGGGATCACTTGTCACTAGTTTTGAAGAAAATGTAACAGTCTTTTTTTTTTAGGTTATTTTTATAAGGTATTGCTTTGAAGTTTGTTTTGCTGCAGATCGATCGATGTTAATCACTTCTTAAACAAGAACTTTTCATTTCTGTACTTCATGGAAATTTTCTATTTTTTCACAGGTTTAGTCAGTACTATGGCTGAGAAGAAGAATAAAACAGAAAACAAGGAAAAAACAAGGAAGGATGGAATTCAATGACACAAATTTCATGTGAAAGAACCTTGAGTTGATTTGTTGTGCTTTGTTTATATGCTTCTCGGTTATAAGCAAAAGCTGATGTAAGATCATCTTTAATGATCCTTGTTTGTAATTAAAATTTTAGTCTTCTGTTTCAGCTAGCCGGTTTGATCTATGCCTTTTTGATTAAACCATAACTCCATATTTTTCAAAGAGCTACCGCCCATATGGCTCGCCGGTTTCTGTTAGGAGGGGTTGTCGCCCTTGTCTGTTGGGAAGCAGAGATTACTCCCCTTAACTGTGTACTAGTTGGAATGCATGGTAGCGTGCATGAGTGAGCGAAAGGTTCACTGAACCCCTGTTTGGGAAATAACTGAGTTTATTCCCTCGCCAGTCGTCGAAGAAGAGAGACACTGTAGCGAATTTATGAGTGAAAGAGACCGGGGAATTCCTTGCTTAGTCAAGTTATGAGACGAGTTAATTGTTTTTATTGCTTTGGCTACCTCCATATCGGTAAAGAATGGTGTGAAAATTTAATATTTGGTTGGAAATCATGATAATGGAAAGAGGTATTATTGTTTTGTTGTTGTTGTAACAGTGGTAGTTAAAGTTCAATATGAATATTCATAGCCAAGTAAGGATTTCAGGAATTATCCCGAGAAGGAAAGTCGAAGTGAAGTGTATCGTCGGCAGTCATGCACATCTCTGATATACTCAAATAGGTGTAACGAAATATTGCACAGAAACGAGTAATTGCACGCAGATGTAATGACTAGATCGACGAGTCCCCGACTAATAGACAAGAGCGTCGTCATGGAAAAGTGAATAGCAGTTGGTTCCAGATTACTTTTCTCACATAAATCTAAAAGTCATTTATTTATTCATCATAATACATATAATGATTTACAGTCAGAGACGTCATAAATTTATAAATAATGAAGAGTAAATCTTACAATCTAATGCCGAAACTTCAATCAATGAGTTCATTGGAAGAAAAAAAGCGTTTTCATTCCAACTCATACGAAATGGATGCATTTAAACAGCAGAGCAGTTTCTAAAGACTTCGCAAGATAAGGAAAGCGGCTACAGCTTGAAGTCCAGTATAGATGTCTTGCGGCTTGCATACTACTCGAATCAATCAAACGAGCACCTGTATAGTAATTCATCGTTTCGGGCCAAAAATAATACAATAATTTTAATTCGAAGCTTTTTTTATTCATTAAACGAAACCTGAATCAGCCAATTTTATTGAAATAAAATCTTTTTTAACAACTAAAACTGAGCTTGGTCTGACATGACGAATGGTTTCAAAGTTCAGAAAAAGTGGTATCAGAGAAAAAAGTCAATATTGTGTGTGTCCACCATTGGCATTAATACAAGTAAGGAACCTTTGTCTCAGAGTCCTTTGAGGAATTGCCTGCCACTCTTACTGAAGAAACTGGCACGGCTGATTGGGGCCAACTGTTGGGTTGGGGTATGAAAGCCGCTGGGCCATGACATATACACAATGGGATTTATATCTGGGGAATACCGGCCAGTTTATGCGGTTGACGGTGGTGCTGCAGGAAATCATTGGCGACCCTTGCCCTACGCGGTCTGGAGTTGTCATCTTGAAAAGCAGCGCCTGATCCAATTTTATGCAGTACTGGCAGTACTAGAGGTTTTAAAATGGTATCTCTTGTCAGCTTGCCTTGCACCAGGTAGAGGGGAGTTCTGTATGCCGACCCCATGATGGATTAACCACCATAGCAATAATTTAGTAACACGGAGAGTGTTACTAAATTGTCTGGAAACGAGACGCGGATTAGGCCATCGTGAAAGGACCTGGCAAAGCGAGATTCATCATTGAAGAGGACTGAGGCCCACTGTTACCTTGTCCATGCCCGATGGCCTCGTGTCCATTCAAGACGAGCAGCACAGAGACAAGTCGGACATCGCTTTGACTGAAGATTGCTCTCCCTGAGTCGGTTGCGAACTGTGTGATCACTGACACGTAGGCGGCAACTTGCAGCTGTCTCCTGAGTGTGCTGGCAGTGGCTGTTCTCTGACTTAGAGCCAATAGAACAATGAACCTGTCCTGCTGTCTGATAGTTGACTGGGTTTCTATACGTTCTATTACACTTCCCGTTGCATTGTAGCGGTCTCGTAGAATTTGAATGACAGAGTGAGGAACTCGCAATCGTTGGCCATTTTCTCAAACACCTTTGCCCTCTTGCAGCCAAGAAATGACCCTTCCTTGTTCGACAGTACTTAATCGTCTTTTCTGAGGCACTATTAACAAGGCACATTTGTTGTGTAGACAATGGACACGTCCACTGCATGTTTTCTACAGTTTGATTCTGCCTTTTCATTTGGATATGCTGCAATTGCACGCATTTTGTGTAGGTTCAATGACCTTTTTTGCTTGACTGCTGACCTGGGCATTCTGAAGACCATACTGGATTGTCATCAAATTTATGTTGACTATTCATCAAGACAACAGATTCATCAAAAAAGATTTTGAAGGAATTGTTAACTGTTTGCACAGAGACAATAAAAATGTAAAAAATATGAAGATGGCCTTTCCATTGTTTTGAGTAACATATTTGCATGATAGCCACGCCTCCATCACATGTTCGTGGTCTTCGTCTGCCTCCCACCTTAACAACATTCGCTGTCTGTCCCCTCACTTGACTGCGGAAGCATTTCCTTCCACGTTCAACAGCATTTAGGCTAAGCCGAGGCATCGTTCATTAGCTTTCATTTACCGAGACTCAGCCAGCCGCTGATGTATGAACAACTTGAGGACTCCATCGTTAAACTTTACTAAGACATCCATCACTAGGCAAAAGGAGGAACCTTCTCTGCCTTGGTATTCCAGGATCATATATATTTTATGTGTTAAAGTAAGAGTTCTTGTAATAACAGGATGTATTAAAGTCCACTTTACATTCCGGGTTATGAAATAATCTACAATAGAGAAAAGAGGCTGAAAGATAGCACGATCATTTTCTGCGAAACCTTTCTTGAAACCAGTCAGAGGAATGTACATCTGCGCCTTACATCAGCATGGGAAAAAGCAATGGTGCTTGTGGGTAGCAGCTCTCTTGCTTTCTCTTCGCTCTTCAGTAGACAGAGGTAAAAAAATTTACAAAGTGCTACATGTATCTGTGTAGATGGCGTAGGAAGAGATAAAACGTATGTTTGTCACTCCGGCTTTAATCATCATGAGTAATATGATATTCAACCGCTGTAGTACATGGGAAAAGACAATATTTTGAAATGTATGACTGCATGGATGGTTATTTCTGCGTGTGTGAGACAGCGAAAAAAAAAAGAAGAAAAATATCAGAAAATAAGAAAAAGAAAGAAAAAAGAACTACTTTACTATTTTCTGTCATGAATTAACGGTGGCTTGTGGCTTCTGTAAAACATGAAGTTTCAGGTGTACTTATATTCCCCTGTGGTAAAGACGGCGTGAGAGAAGTGCTGGCTGGCCAAGACACTGTCTTCAACTGCACGGCTCAGGGAGAAGTGGACTGGAGACTGCAACGCCAGGGCGCCGATAGTTCTGATTTGTTATCAACATGCGCTGATACTTGCATTAAGACGGATGATTTCAGGAAACTGTTTATTGCCACTGTAGTGAATTCTCGCCATTCAAGTTCTATGACCATCAAAGCTTCAAATCGTTCAGACATCGGTCTTTTGTTAAACGCTAGTCTTCAGTGTGTTCTTACAGTTGGAATATCACCTGTGAACTCGGGTCATTGTGAACTCAACTTTGTGTGTAAGCACTTTGTCTTCTGGTTTTAAAATTATTATATTATAAAACTATTGTAGGTTAATATTATTTCTGTTCCATTACATATGATTATATTATAAATGTCTCCATCATTGTGCGCCTGATTTCCTGTCTTCCCTCCTCACCCTGCTGACTCCATTCCCACTTCGTTCAGTAGCTCAAACACTGCACGCTGTCCATACTCTGCTCTGTTGGTTAAAAAGCCTTTTGCATAAGGTCGTCCATACTTGCAGTTCCGCCAGACCGCCTTTGTATGTGCTTTCAAGTGGAAAGTTTCTCGTCTGAAAATGTTTGGAAAAAGTCTGAAATTTTGTTCGACTAGACCTCTATGTACCTTGTATCAGTAAGAGAAAGAAACTACATTTTAAAAAATTTGTCTCTTTTATATATAAAAATTCAGTTTTGTCTTTCTGTCCAGTCGTCCGTACCGTAACTTATTTCAACTATTTTAGATCCTCCAGAGGGCGTTTCATGCACCGCAATTAATACGTCATGGATCGTGAATGTATCATGTGACATCGGCAGTGTCTACTCCTCCCGTGGACGTTACTTGTGTCAGTTGTATAGGAGAAACCACGATGTGGGTAATCTGTGTGAGATTCACTATTTTTTTCAGTTAGGGACTGCGTGTCTGAAAAGCAATGCTATTCTCTGGTGGCTCTATGCACGTGTATAGTTTGTATGCGAATTGCCAGCAGAGACAGCTTAAACATTTACAAATATTAGTGATCCAAGTTTATTTCTATAATTTTCCCAAACCTCTGACAATCATTAATCTAAAAATTATAGATAAAATGCTAACTACAGTTAGTTACCCACAAAACAAATAAATCCAAGTGATTTTTTTGTTGACGAGTTAACTTTGTTTTACGAATACATAATTTTTTTTCCATTGAAACAAACGATGCAGTTTCGTAGCAAATCTTTTATTGTAAAGAAATCAGTTTTGAATGGCTTCTTATCTGGCTTTTCTTTACGAGAATAACTAAATCTTGAATAACGATAAAAAAAAATTAATTACTCTCTATGTTGACGTTTGCTTTGCTACTTTTAGTTCTTATCTGGTAAGGTGTGAAGCCACATTGTCTAAGTATATCGTTTGATGATGATGGCGACTACGACGACGACGATGATGATTATGATATTGAATTTTGCCCCCCTCCCTATGTTTTTGTTACTGCAGTCAAGAAATGAAACTGTAGAAATGATCACGATGGTGACGTTTCCAACCAGCGAGAGCACCCAGGGTGAAGTGAAAGTGTCAGGCTCCTGTCTGTTCAACACAACTCTCCCAGTAGAAACAGGACGTTATGGTTTTTATGTTGTCATCTATCCTGGTGGACGAACTTACAATGCAAAATTGACTGGTGGTTTCGAGTGGATTATAAATGGTAAGATAAAAATTACTTAAATTGAAGGAAGGAATATGGGGAGCTCTTTCAATATATTATATTTCAACGTTTCCCTAACTAACCCACACTTTTATCCGTTTGGCCCACTCTCTACCAACCTCTCTGCACAAATACACACCACAGTAATCATCACCTGCATTTTTTAAGTACTAGTCTAGTGACCACGCAGTCGTGTGCACATTTCCACATTAGTTTAGTACACCCATTCTCCCACACACACTGACGTCTGAACTTTCGCACACGCGCTGTCGGGTACAGATAGAAACTTCATTTTTATAAAGAACAAGAAAAACCAGTGAAACAAATGACAGTACATCATATTTCCGCTCAGTTTGTGCCTTTGCTTCTCTTTTTTTTTATTTATCAAAATTGAAATCTTACTATCTTGAATTGTTTCGCAAAAAAGAAGCATGAAGTCTAAACATCATAGAAGAACAAGATGTTATGCACAAGTAAGACTCTAAAACTACCTATTATTTGTGCAGAAGGACCTCACATGCCAACAGTGTCGTGTAGCCCACATCCCTACGTGTTAGAAAACACTAATGTCACCTGTACCTGTAAGACCAATAGTCTAGGACAACCTGCAGGCTACCTGAGGTGGGTCATTGGTAACCAGACAAACCAAGGACAACCAGCAAGGCAAGAGTACCTGTCCGTGAGATCACAAGAAATGAACTTTACTCATCGCTTGACTCTCTCGGATCATGAGAGAACCTGGTTCAGGTGTGACGTCATCAGAAGAGGAAATGAGACCCGTGGGAACATCTACACAGCTAATGTTGGGTGTAAGTAAACAATCCTATCGCCTTTCACCTCTTTATCGATGTTTGAACGCTAGTATATTCTTTGATAGCTAATCTGTTTTCATTATTTCTTCTTTTTCTTGCTGCTCTTTTGTTTGCCTTTTCAGAAAAAGATTTCATCTAAAAAGCCTTCTGCTTATTCTAGCACGCGTGAAAATAAAGAATTGTCATTGTCATTGTCATTGTCTATGTGATAATTTGTATCAATGCATACATGTATGTTTAGACTATGCATTTACTATTGGGTGTGATATTTTTATAGAACCATCTGACGATAATAGAAACAAATTTCAGTGTGATTTCAAATTGATTCTATCTCCTTTAATGCATTCAACCTTCCTAAAAGTTCACCCATCGATTTATTAACTAATTTTCCTTACTCTATCATAAAAATTATTCACTCTTTCGTGGGGTGGGTTATATTGATTTATATTTTTGTTTTGCAGAGATACTTGAGAGAAATGTGTTATCTAACTCTGTGCACAGTTAAGTGTAGTGCCGTGGAAGAAATATGATTTATTTTCTAAATAATGTTTTATGAATAACTTTATAGTATGTCATTATCAAAATCCTTTTGCGTATCATCTTGATTATCATAGTAATGCTTGTGGAAGATGCTGATGGTCCTCTTTTGAAATGATTCTACTAACAAGACTCTTACAGTGTTGTTCGTAAATTTTATTTAACATCCATTACCCCGTATGACAAAACAGGGAAAAAAAAAATTTTTTTTTAATTCCTCAAAGACTGTTTCCAAATAGTGTGAACAGGAGTTGTCCTAGCTGCTGTACAAAATAATAAATTTGACAGCTTCTGTTTTACAGATGCTGCAAAAGTCAGTCGGTTTTCGCTGAACGGTTCTGGACGGAATCAGACAGTGAATGATGGAGACCAAGTGGACTTTCTGTGTGAGTCAGATGGCCGACCTTCACCACACATCTCCATCTATCGTAATAACAACACTGTTATATTTAACGGCTCGAATGTTGCCAACTACACTTTCATCGCTCGCTGTGAAGACACAGCAATGTACTTGTGCTCTGCCAGGAACGAGTTTTCACATCACGTGACCACCTCCCTCCGTCTCGAACTCGGTGTTTTGTGTAAGTATAACCTTTGGACAGCCTTCTCTCCAAACATTATACTGTACTTGAGTACGAATAATGCGTCTGTACAGCTGTACATATATCACTTTGAATTTATCCCTACAGACAATCATTATTGTGATTATGCGTGGGTTATTGGGTTATTGTGTCTCTATGTGTGTGTGTGTGCTTTTTGTTTTAAAGGCAAACCTCGAGGTCAGCTATCTACGCATATTGGTGACTACAAAATATATACACATGAGGAAGTAACGTTTGATATCATCGCTTACCCTGTGCCGTACGAGTATCATATGTGGTTGGTAAGATCATCAAAGAGCAGCAATACAATGAGCATCGATAACATCAAAGACCACATGTTAAATATAACTTGTAAGGCTGGAAAAGTAAATCGTTACCTATCTACATGCATTCTGACATTCGTCAACTTAACTTCCCAGTCAGCTGGTCTGTACAAGGTTCAAATCATCAACGAGGTTGGCGATGGAAACGTCACCGTCAGAATAGACTTCAGTGAGTGACTTCAAATATATCACTAATAAGTTTATTACTGTTCAGCTGTTATAGTTGGCACGAGGACTATTCTCGTTCTTTCTCGCGGTATGCTAACGGTGTTTCTGACTGTAATAATATATGTCTGCTGTTAAAGTTAGTTCTTGTATTATGTGCCTACTATTATTATTCCTAACATTTATGAGGTTAAAGCCAAATAAACATAAAAATTCTTTGTCCATTATTTTAACTTTGTCTTCTATGTGTCCTAGATGAACTGGAACAACATAATTCATTTGCTATTGTTGGTGTTGTAAGTGGCATCGTAGTCGTCTTCATATTTATTGTTGTCATCGTTACACTTAAAAAAAGGAGGAAAAAGAATGGTAGGCCATTAACAACTCTTTCTAGCTTGAATAAAACTTGGTCGAGTGATATTTTGTTCATTGTAGATGTCGGAGTAATTTATTGTAATATAATAAGCTTATTATTAGCTTAATACCTCAGGGTTATAGACCACTCCAGAGAGGCTTCTTGCCTTCTACTTGATAACAGATAAAATTTAGCAGCGTGATGCTTCTTAAGCATCAGGGTTCGTCAACCGCTCCCGGTCATATCTTATCAGCTTTTTTCGGCCATCCTCATATTGGTTCGCACAATCTTCCGAGATTTATTGGTTGTTCGTGCTAAAGTGCCGAGAGTACTAAAAAGCAATGATGATCGTTTTTAAATGTCGTGAATGTAGACTGCCATCAGCCCGGCATGTCAATGCCGCAAGAAACTCGCGTTAAGGGGGCAAAGTTCTTGCTGGTGAGAAGAGTGACAGCAGCATTCACTTGTACAGAACATTTTGGTGAGGCCCATAACAAGTTATTGTCCATCAGTACTGCTGTGATGTCTTTGGTTCCTAGCCCTCCTCCTTATAATGATTGAATTCCAGCCCCACTTAAGACTCATAACTACCGGCGCTTCACAACCGGAGCCCTGTCAGACGCCCCTGTATGCTGTAGTGGACAAGAAAAAAAAGAAAGGAAACCAGCGCCCCGCCAGCATCGTTGACAAAGAAAAACAAATGGAGAAAGAAATCAAACAAGGTGAATTGGTTATCATCAACCTATCGCATTACATTTTAATTATGTGCTAAGGTAAATAAGAAAACTATGAAATTAGGAATGTCTTACAACTGTGCTTGCAATTTGTACTAAGGAATTTCCCATTAGTATGGGTCTCTTCTCAAAAAAAAAAAAAAAATTAAACGGTATCCCTACAGCATATTCCGAATTAAAGCAAGGATCAAGAGGTTTGCGATGACCTGTCGTAAGTGGAATTCAACTCTGTAGTCGATGCTGAATAGAATACTTACAAGTGCTGTTATCAATACATTCTTGCTGTGTAAGTGGCTACACCACAGTTAAGTCACCTTGGGTTCATGTTATACAGAATTAAGAGGGTAAAAGGTTATCCCTTTCGGTTGAGTGAATGAGCAGTCGGTCAAAAATACATTTTGCAATCGATCGAGGATGTTTACAGGTATTGAAGGTTCAGAACCGAGCCTCCCACCTACGTGTCAAGTAGTATACGCTGTTGTTGACAAGACCAAAAACAAATCTGCAGGCAAGTGTGATAACTTTCAAACGGTGGGCATGGATAAACGTCCCAAAACAGAGAATGGTAAATTTAGTTCTATACCTTATCTTGCTATAAAAGACAAAAGCAATACGATCTGTATGTTTGTATTAGTGTATGTTGACTGTTAGTTGTTTGCCACTTCATTTGTTTGTTTCTCTCATTTCTTTCATTCAGTCACTCAGACATTTTTTTCTTTTCTTCCTTCTCTCTTTGAATAGGTGGTCGAATGAGAAACTAAAAGTTATGTAGAGTTTATTTTTTAATCAGCTTAATTATGATGCTTTCCATTGAATAGGATTGTTGAGCATTATTCTCCAGCTGCAATAGTTAAGGAATTTTAGAAAGGTGTTATGTATTTAAATGTAATATTATCAATATTTCTGCTGTTGTTGTTATTATATAGTAATACTACTTGTGCTGTGCATACAGTGGAGCAATTCGTATTTTTAATGTCTTCTTTACGGAGTTAACCAACACAAAACGGAATTTTCTGTGTGCAGGTCGAAGGAAAGAGGTTAGTTAAGCTTTGTGTGGGTTGGTTGGTTTGCGGGAGTATGCATATGGGTGCATGAATAAAACTGAGGGTACAGGACTAAGTCTGTTAGTAAATCCTAAGGTCTCTCTTCAATAAAAGTACGACCCCATAATCGAAACCAAAAGTTAATTTTACCGGAAGTAATCAAAAATAAATTCATGGACAAAATTAAGCGTTTTTTCCCGGAACACTTAGACATAGCCCTGATGTAGTTTCTATTACGGGCATAGAGTTCAGTAAGCAGAAGTGGCCACACATTGACATAATGTGCCAGAAAGTACATAATAAAACAAAGAATTTGTTGGAACAGGCACAAAGCAGCTGTTTCAAACTTCCAGTCTTTCTTTCCTGGTCAGTACATGGCTAATTCATGCACTAAGCAAGCAGCTAATGCTGTTTCTGACATATCACTGTTTTCATTGCCCTCCAAATCTTGGTCTGTTAATTCTAAATTTAGTTTACATTGAAAGACTGACAGAAAAATGCTGAAATCTGAGGAAAAAAACTTTAGATGACATCTACCTTATGAAAAAATTCAAACGCGATAATTTGACACATTTTCAGGTTTACTCTACAGAAGACTCCAAGTGTAAAAGCGATGACTTAGGCGATTACCAGAATATTATGGGCCCACATTCAGAACAAGATGAGGATTATGTCCAGTTGGATGCTCGCAGTCCTGCCTCACGTTCTCATACAGTCGATGATGGCAGGTGGCTCAACTCGGCAGGACTTCTTTACACCTTCCCCGCCTTTGATGTCGGCAATGGTGTGAGGTGTCGCCCACCGCCCACACACGAGGAGACAGAATACTGCGCACTTCGCCTGATGGCAAATGCTTTCCCTGTCATTGATAGAAAATCAAACGATTAAGACATAGGCGCGTGTGTGTGTGTGCGCGCGCGTACGAGTGAATAAGAGGCAACCTGAGTGTTATTAACAAGGGAGATAACTGTGCATGTGAGATATATATATAACTTCAGTAAAATGAACCATTGTGTGAAATTACTTGAAGGTGGGATTTACGTGTGAACCAAAAGGCTTTTCAAAATGTTTGTATCTAATTTAGTCTTTTGGTATTATTGGTATGATGCATTTCAGGAATTCTTAGTGGTACACAAGTTACAGACATGTGAGTCTTTGGTAACAGTTTAGCTAGGAAGACACTTGAGAATATATTAAACATGGCAGTGAATATTAAGGAAGTTTGATCCTGTTATCATACAACCTCTTAGAAAGACTAATATCGACATTAATCAGCTTTAGCTGACCTGAGCTCAAAGCCGGGAGACAGGTCACGTGCACAGGTCAGGCCTGAATTAACATGGGAGTTTGACCTTCACTTTCGACAGGTTTTCACTGAAGATTACCATAATGAGAAGATTTGTGCTGACGTTGTCTAGCACTTAATCTGCTCCAACAGGAAATGGAATATGGATTGTCATTATTTTCCTGTTTACGCCAGTCTCGTCTGGTTAAACTGGAGACTTTGTCACTCAGCTTGCTAGGAATTCAGAGATTAAGAATAATTTCATCTCAAAGTTCATTATTTATATATATATTTCATATGCTCATATGATTACATATGGAGTTCAAAGAACTGGTCAATGTAAACAAGAAAAAAGAAAACAATTCGAGATATGAAACTCTTTGTAGCTATGTGATAGCAAAGATACTAAATAATAATATCTACTATCTCAAGTGACAGTAAGGAGGAAATAAACTATCAGGTCTTTCAATACACTATTGAAGTAAAACAGTTGCACCTTTGTATTGCATTATGTTACGCCTGCAAGTTTCGGAAACTTTTTTCTCTAAACAGTAAGGCCTTGCTAAAACTAGCCAACTTCCTTTCATACATAAAAATGTGTCCTAAAAACCAACCCTCTTCACTTCTATTGTGCTTTGTTGAGGATGATGGTTGAGATAATGTTGACACAAAGAATGTTGATAAGAAATGACAAGAGCTAGAGTGAAGGACTGTGTGAGAGATAGAAGTATGAAAGGAGAGAGAAGTAGATAAAGAAACGATGAATGGCTTATTGTGTGGCTCCCGAAAGTAACCAGGGCTGAAGGCAATTCATCAATTTACACTTTAGTTTGCAACAAAGACATGAAGTAAAAACGAAGAACAGAAACTATACTAAATTAAATGAAGTAAAACTTACAAATAAAATGTTCCCTATATTTTAAGTGTGTTCTAACACGGAACCATAAAGTGGCATTAAAATGTCTTATTTCTCATCCTAATTGTAGTTCAGATGTACGGGTATTTTCCCCGAATATCCTTCAGGAAATATCGAAGATAATTAGTCATTGTAAAGCAAGCTGCGAGCCAGATGTAAAATCTGAGATTAATGCCGGTAGCAGTAAACTCACGAACCTTCTAGTCCTATGTCAGCTAAGACTGTGGGTTACTTTAAACTAGGACCAGTACTTGACTTTGTGTACTGTAGACAGTTTTGATGGTGGGCTGTAAACACCAGTGAACAATCATAGGGAACTTCTATATCTGATGTTCAGTCCGCCCAACTCTGAAGCTTATCCCTGGTTTGTGGAGGTCTCTTCCAAATGAGTCAAAAACTGACCTTAATTATATAGATCATCTTCAAGGGTCCCGTGTTATTCGCTCAAATCATTAGTCCATCTGTTTAAATCTTGCCTGTGGAAAATAATTTGTTCTATGTTAGGTTTGCAGATTGCATTACAAAGAAAGAAATGTATTTTGTTTTTACTAATAGTCTCCCCTTACTCGAGGAAATAATCTTGGAGTGTACAGAAGTTTTACGCATAACAGTAAAACATTTATTAAACCACAATGATATAAAATGATATTGTATATGTAAACATAAGCTAACATCAATAGAGCTCACAAACAGTAAAGACTACGTCGTGTGAACACGATCACACACACACACAGATACTAGAATACTTGCGAGTGCAACCTTTACGAACATGGGCACACCCTAATATAAATAAAAACACACAATATAATGTAGAGAGATACAAGAATATAATGACAGGATGGGGGAAATAATTAGTAAAGTAATTATGGGTTTCGAGGAAGTTTTGATACAGCCCTTCATTGTGTCCTTAGAAAAGCCGTAGGAGTGTGCTGTAGTTTCCAATCGGAACTTTCTCGTGACTGTAACTTCCGGTTACCCAGCATGGATTTCCCAGTGAAGGTGGGTGGCTCCAATCTTGACTTATATTTGTGTAAAGAAAGCATTATGATGATCGATGAACATTAGCACTTTAGGTAATGATGCCTGAAACTCAGATAAGTCTAAGATTTAGAATAACCATACTCACTTGATGTGAATAAAGATATAATGAATAATCTTTGTCGCATTCCACTTTAAAAAATGATAGCTCTCTAGCCAACACGCAATGATATAAAAATGCAGTTTTATATTGTGACAATGGGTGGACTTAAAACACTCCTCTCTGAAGAAAATAGATACACCTAGAAACATATAAATACACACTAGAGATAACAATCCTGGAAGGATAATCGCAAACATACTCGTAATTGGAACCACTTCACGGATGCCTCACACCGTGAAAATACATGAAAGGAAATTAGTTATCTTATTGTCAAAAAACCAACATTTTTTATCGACATTCTTAACATTATGGACAAATCTCAATTTTAATGGTTTGAAAGAGAACACTTTTTATTTTATATTTGTTCTCAACCTGGTACTTTTATTGTCATACTTTGTTCTTGAATAGTCAGAGACTACTGGAACCTGTGGGAGGTCAGGGTGTCTATCAACCTGTACTTTGTATGCTTTGAGGTGAAGCAGACGTTCGAGGTAACGGCTACGAGGATAAATGCGACTGGTTTAATGTTTTATTTTTTTTTTTAAGAGTTCGCTAGTGTTTCAGTCTGCTCGAGATACACTACTCCTACGATTACATACCATGGCTTATACGATCTGCAAGCAAAAATAAAGATACCCATAAAACTACTAATTGCATACTTTTTTAGACGTAAAGTAAAATTTAAGGAGGAAGCATTCACATCCAAAAAAAGGTGACATGGCGTCAAGAGGTCAAAGTGCAGGTCAGACGATCATTAACCATCATATTGTGCTGTTAGGTACGAGTGTACAAGGGAAGGAAGTACTTTTCGCCTGAATCGAAGTAAGGAAGAGTAGCAAACTATCTCCATTAACATTTGCTGACTTGGTCTTTACATTCGATAACAAAGAAACTGTGTGATTAATTATGTCTCTCCTTTGTGTCTAGTTTTGCGTGGTTTTTAATCCACAATATCAACCAAGACACAAATCTCCGATGCTTTAAAGGGGAAAAATAAAGTGACAGGGAGAAAAACAGCTGCACACGCATTGATGTGATCATTGCTCGGAGAAATATCTCACATATCTCAAATATCTCACATCTGTATACTGGAATCTGTTAAACAATGACACTGAAATTACAGCCTTTATCATTCACTCTGTCAGTATTGACGATGAGAAGCTGGTTTACATACGAAGTTACAGGAGTAACACAATCAAGAAACTGAGGATAGAGAAGGAAATTGAGCAACACATAAAATTAATGTGTGTTTGACTATGAGGCTGTAGTGAGCGACAGTCCAGCAGGAAAAAGGAACTACGGCTTGCAGCGTAGTAGTCTCCCTTGGACCACGAAAGCCAAGGCCTGAATGGTCTTGATGAGAAGAGAGTTCTCTGGCTCCAAGTACCAATCTTGTAGTCCAAGCGACTGGAGGTTTCTCCAAAGACATTGGCCAAAGTGAAAAAAGCACCCTTGCACGGCTGTGGTTGGGAAGTGTTCACTGATGCTGTTTACTGCGGCTCGTTCAAAATCTATTGTGATGGTCTCTGGGTTGAGACCTCTCTGGCCGTTCAGGTAAGTAAAGATCGCGTCATATGTGGCCCTGTTTTTGTTGTTTGTCAAACAGTAAACAAGAGGCAGAGTGTGAGTATCCTCAACAAGAACATGGACGGTGTAAAGTTGTGTTGCTAACGGAGCGCTGTCCAATGTTCCATCACAAAACCAGTGGGCGTCACGTGCTAAAACGTCACGATTGGATGGAGTGGTTAGAATAACGATGTCGTCCGTCTGAAACGCTAACAATTGTTCTCCTCTCATTGTAAGCTTCAGCTCCTCGCTGATGATGTCGCTGTCTGGAGCTTTCCATATCCTTCGGATCATCCTTGCCAAAGTCTCCTTGTTTGGAAGAGAACCTGCGGCGGCGAGTGGAAATTCTACTGTGCAGTTGTTGATTATCGAACTTGTGGCTTCTTCAGACTGCTTTGCGCGCTGTTTTATATCACCAACCGTTTTCAAAGCCAGGCAACGGGCTACACTTGGCGGATGGGAATGGGTGGATGGACGGCCTTTCAGAACGTCGTTTACTGTCTTTAACCTTCCTTTGCACTCTCCTCGGTTTTCGCATCGCCAGAAAATTGTGACGTTGTCGGCTTTGGTGCGGTCCATGACATAGGCGTAGCCTTCGTGCAACAGCTTTCGCTTATTCCTCTTTGTGAATGTGAATTCCATCTGAAATGCACCAGATGCACTAGATAAGTTCCAAAGTTTCACGTGATGTTACTAATATGCTCCAGAAGACAGACATATACAGACACAGAGGCAGGAGTGTAGAGTTGACATGTGAAAACCAAAGTAGACATTGAGGGAACCTGCGCCCACATACACATATCTATATAATTTTTGGTTTTGTGGTAGAATTGTACAACGAGCTGAAAGCTTTAAACGTTTAATTACTTCTCAGAGAGAGAGACAGAGAGAGAGAGACAGAGAGAGATGCTTACTTACTTCTCAGAATCTTGCACATGTGTAACCAAGTGTTGCGTGGTGAGGGGAGTCGAACAGTGACCACAACAGTCCAGCACTCAAATCAGAAAGGCACGGCTGCGTCACTTGTCTCGAGCTTTCACTTCGCAGTTTTCTCTACTGTCCTTGCGTCTCAGCTCTGCCCTTATATACCTATGGGGCGGCTACTTTTTGCGATCCTTCGCGATCGCATGCATCAGCACTTTTTTCGCGTGCATCAGCACTTCCGCCAAAACCTAACAAGCGCTGGACTACCGGCCCTCTACACATGAATGAATGAAGCACTATCTCGAGGGAACGTGAGACAGATGACAAACAGAAATATTGTCCAGGTGGAAGGTGAACGTGAGAACTGGCAGAGACACACATTGATACAATGGCGAGAGAAATGTGTGAGCTAACGGTTCACATGAGAAGGGATAGTGAGAGAGAGTTCACTGATACAGTGATACAATGGCGAGAGAAACGTGTGAGCTAAGGGGCGTCACACACTTGACTTCGGCTAAAGGTCTCGCGTGAAATGCCGAAATGTTCGTCTACAAAACGTCCGTCGGCTGAGGGCCCCGCGCCGAAACCTCCGTCGACGAAACATACGTTGGCTAAACGTCCGGCTCCGAAACGTCCGGTCGGCAAAACGTCCGTCGTCGAAAAGTCCGTGTACCGAGCATATCGCTCTATCTCAGCCAAGGCTTGTAGTTTTAACTAATTTATGTTTCTAAAATAATGACCGTACAAAACATGCCATTATTTCATCGCGTGAAATAGATAAGTCAACATATCTGTGTGTGAATTTGGTGAAGAGAGAAAAATCTAATGGCTCCGATGCAATAAGCGAAGGGCACAATTTAGTCTTATTCAGTTTCATCGTCTTTTTCGTAAATAAATACGTCGATAATATCTATATAGTTTATCGAGGTTTCACTGCACCAGTCATAGAATATTAATTGTAAGTACATCCCTAAAGAAAGTGTATGTACATATGTATGAAAAATTCTGGACGATGGGTGTTCAAAATATTTGCTGTCTTGTCACGTCGCAGCTAATATCCCAGATCGTCATGACTCACTGCTTATGAATACCTGGTGCTAGGGTAATTGGAAAGTACATTCACCTACAAGCCATGGCTGCTCGGGTGACACTAGAGGTGAGTACTGTGTCAGTATCTTTGGCTGGTTGACAAGGACACGCATGTCTAAAAGGTTTGGCAGCTTCTATGATTAGATGTTCCTGCTGCTTCAACATCGGCGGAGACACTTAATCGCTGGCTTCACGCAGAGAGCGATTAAAAATTAACAATCGGCTACCCTTCCGGCCCTTCACTTCAACCCCTTCGTGTTTTGACACGTAGCATCAGGGCACAAAATTTTCATTTCTTCTCAGGAAACGTGGTAATTTCGACAGTCATAGAAACAACAACAACAACAACAACAACAACAAATTTTTTTGACAATAAGGGATGATCATCGAAGGAGCTACACTCTTGGAATTCTCATCCCTCACGTTTTATATCTTAAGAAATATAAACTTTCCGAGACTATCGGAAGCCACATTTTACTCCTTTTTTTAAGACTTGTGAAAGCCTCCTTTTAAAACTAGATTGGGCGAAGTGGGGAAGAGGTTGACGCTAATTAACGCTCTTTTTGAGAGACATAAGAATTAATAGCACCGATTATTTACAGTTACAAAGTACGCCAATAATGTGTGTATTCGATTGGCTTCCTCTGTTTTGTAACATTCAAACAATATTTCGAATACATAAGAATGTGAGGGGCATGATACACTGTGTTTCAACGGAAGCACATTAAAGCAGAATGCACCTTATGACTTTGCAATACTGATAAAAAACAATAACTTTTTTTAAAATACTAGGCGAGTCAGAGTGTAAAGAGGGATGGATGATAGCCAGTTTGAAGAAGTGCAAAGTTTCATGTTGGTTCTAACATGTGTTTTTATTAGTGTAATGCTGAGACAACTACTCACCAAGCAAGAGCCAGATAGGTTTGGAGTCACGGCCCTTTCAAGCAGAAACAGAAAACGGACGATGGCGGTTCTCACTGGCTGAATCGTCTGGTATGTTTAATGACCAGGATGATGAAACTAGAAGGAAATTATCGTTACAACAGTTAAATGACGAACAGAAACCAATTCTTAGCTGTTTGTGGAAATATTGATATATCTGTAGGTTTTCAATGTGATGATGTTGTCATATTACAAACTTATCCATAAATGGATCAAAGGTCATAATTAAGCTAGTGCTTAAATTTAGAACTTTAAGCACTAATTAAATACTTTGCGAAGTGTAATGACAAAATATGAGTAGCCTGTTGTCCCAAATGAAAGCCTACCATAATATTATCGTGGGGATTTTTTAGTTTTTTTTTTTTTTTTGGTTTTTTGCAATACTTACCTGCTTACATTTCTAAGTCTGTCTTCCACATCATCGATAATAACGTTCTTAAGAACCATTACAGATTGTGCTTATTGTGTTGATGCGTATCGACTTTTCTACCATAACGTAAACGTAGTGGAAGACAAACTATTTTACGAGTACTGCTGAATATCTTAATTATCATAAAGGTAGCAACTTTCTTTGCTTGCATGTTAGATTTCTTTTCAACCACAGTCGTAGCTGACACGCCTTGAAGTTAACGTCGAGGCTACCCAAAGGCGAGTTGACAAAAGATAATACACGACGGGCCGAAGCGGTTTCTAACTGCTCTTGAGGTTAACTCACCCAGTAAACTTTCTTCACCCCCGTTAGCTAAGAATAATGTTATGGGTCTTCATTCTAATCAAAATCTCAGTCTCAATCAATTGCTTAATTAACTGAACAAAATAAGGAAATATCTGTGCATTTGTACATGTCTGTCTGAATTGTTATGACTGTATCATCTTCAGGCTAAAGACCTCCAGAAGGACTGGTTCCCTGGAAACTCTTGGCATCAGAACTCGAAGCAGTAAGATTATTTGGTAGCACATCTGCGGCAAGTGTACTTTTGATAATCCGTCCACATTAGGGAAGAAACAAAAGCATGTGTAAGGAATACGAAAAGCAGACTTAAAGAAAACAACAAATAATCATAAACACGAACAACCGTGGTGACAACAGAGAACCCATGTACTCAAAAATATAAGGCATACTTAGATATCTATGTTTACAAAATTACCAGTATTTTCATTTTCATATTTTTCAGTTTCTCGATCGTTGCATCATTGAAGGCTCTTTCCCGATCGTTCCTTGAAAAGGCCTCAGATGGTAAGATAAATCAGGGAGAAAATACAGGTAGTCCTCGACTTACGACGGGGATCCGTTCTTAACGCGGAGTCGTAAACCGAATTTTGACGTAAGTCGGATCATACGCTCATACAGCACTGTACCACAATAACAGTACAGTACTGCAAACACTTAGCCTATCCAAACACCTATCCTAACACAGCACCCTACATCATTATCAATAAACATAAGTACAGTAAAGTATTGTGCAGTACAGTACGCTTTGTTATCACTGTCGCTGTCACAGGAGCAGATCCTGTCACGTGTTCAAGGATGCGATCTTTATCCTGATAATCGTAGCGACAGTCGAG
>NC_037596.1:9631552-9647349 GCF_003073045.1 Pomacea canaliculata | reverse complement strand
ATTTAACTTCGACAAGCGCCGAGATGTTTGCAACAGTTCTCACCAGGACTACCAGTCGTGTGCACTGAGGTCTACGATGAACGACTGTACAACCACACGAGGGACGATTCTTAGGCAGATGGCAGTTTGATTACAAAGTTATTAGCAAAACTTATCTTCGTCAAAAATTCGGTGACTGTGAGAGTCAGAAGACATTTTGATGTGACGATAGCAACATGGGTTTCTTTTTCTGTCAGATCGCATTAGTCAAAGGATGAGCATAACAACATAGATTACACATTTCGTTTGCGTCTATAAACAACATGATGCGTAGCAGTAAATCACGGGCTAAAGGTTAACTTTAGAGGTTAATTCCTTGCTTCAAACCTTAAACTTGTCTTCGTCTAGCAGTCGCCTTGTCAATAGGACTGAGATGACACACTTGTTCAGTGTCCTATATAATATACTAAAACAAACACGTATAATAAACTACTGAAAGCAAGTCAAATCAACGTGCATTAGTAAATATTCTAAGACCGCCATACAGAATCGTCCTGTCAAACGACTTTAGATGAGAAAAAATATGAAAATCACATAAACAAAATAATAGGTAAATGTCAGAATACAATCACCATGATCTACCTAAAGTTAATTACTGTGTTAAGACGTCGTTTGCTTTATTGCAGAATACTGTAATGTTCGGACTGACAAATGTTTATCCGGTGAAGGTGCATCACGGGAGTCTGCTTCTTAACTGTTTGACTACTTTCGTTTTACATAATATTTATATTGAAGAAATGCAAGCATAATAAGCGGTAGACTTGACCCGATCCTATTCACCATGTTTTATTGTGGTTTTAACAAATGTCGACTACTTTCGGACTACCTTAGTTGACTCTCGTTTCCTACAACACGAGAAATCGGAGGTAGGACGAGGTAAAGGTATCCTGATAGAGGAAGGAAAGTGTGTAGAAGCATAAATAAAGCCCGACCTGCCGCATCTAAGATGCACACAGATTTATGACTCATAGTAAAATTTATAGTGAGAAAAAAAATACAGTGTAAAAATGTTTATTTAAATCAGTAAGAGGATCGAGAAATATCTGAACAAAAACAAAACAAACAAAACAAAACAAAACAAAAACAAAAACAAAAACAAAAACAAAAAACAAACAAAACAAAACAAAACAAAACAAAACAAAATGTGTTTCGGCCATCTTTCCTCGCGTCATATAGTTCCCACAAAGCTCCTTACCTACTCTCACAATACCTGTCATGATGACTATCTGACTGTTGAACACTTGCCATAGTGCTCTGGACGAAGTGACAAGCCTTTTCCAAGTAGTTGCTCTCACGATGCCATCAGAATAGCTGTGGAGTTGGGGAATAAGCGACGAATTAATTTGTTTATAGTTACAGTCAGGGTTTCCAGCTTCACATATCCATACACAACTTGAAAACAGGATACAACACTACCACCACCACAACCACAGCATCACCAACAACCAACACCCATCACCATCACCAACACCAACATTATCTATTCCTCATTCTCATCAAGTAAAAGGCGTTTACAACGATCTTTATTTACTGTTGTAGAATTGCGCGATGTAGTAATTGGTTTATGTCGCAGATAAGATGATAATAATGTAATTGTGCTAACATCTTGTCAGTTCACACTGCTTTTTTTAGTAAACTGTATAAATAAACTATAGACGACTTTAAATCTGTTTGAGTGAATTTTAAAATAATTTCTACACATCGTTTTCACGTTTAATCGATCAAACAACCAATCTTAATTTTTTTTATAAAATACGAATATTTTTCAGAGACATTTTCCAATATCTCAGTTTTATTTTAGGTTTAACAAAGGATCAGAAGGAAAGAGAATAATAAAAATAAAAGTGAAGAGTGAAGCTGTGTCATGAATGTATTGAATGCGCTTTGTTTAAATGCAGTTTTTCATTTTAATATTTAAAATAATTAGTAGGTTTGTAACGGATAAAACAGAGCAATGTTTAACCTATTTAATAACCCCATGTCCATTATTGGAACAAAATTTATGTTCTTTGATACGTGTAGGTCCCACACATAAATGTTATAACCCTCCACAAATAGGTTTATTTTCTATGATGCGTGGTTAGCCTCAGATTTGTACAGTTTTGTACCATAATGTGCATCCATTTTGTTAATTAGATCTTTAAAAAAAAATTATTCGTTCTCTTCTTTGTAGATAAATCATGCCTCAGCAATATTTACCAGTTTGGGAAAACATTTATCGAAAGAGGCTTTCTCCCCAGAAATTTCCAGTTAAAAAAAGAACGGCGCAGTTAGCCCAGTCCTAAGATTTGAACCACTAGCATCAGGACAAGTGTGACTGTGATGTGATGAAGACTGTAAGACTGTAACGGATACATTCACGAAATGGAATGTTTTGTTAAGCTTTACAACACTACTAACTGAACCACTTGCATCCATACAAGCTGAAATGCATTATAAGAAATAGAATTAAGAGACAAATCGTGTTAATAAAATATAGACAGCCATATGAAACTGTAACAATCATGCAGTCTTTACAAACTCTCATGACTATCGTGGTTGCAAGACCATAGACATGTATCCACTGTTGAATCTTGCTTTATTCACGCTTTTTTCCTTCGGACACAGTCCAGTCGACAAAAGGGATGATTAGCTCCAGCGTCGAGTAATTACCAGATGTCAAATCAAACACAGCCTGAAAGTTCTCACGAGATGTCTGCTGCAGCTCAGAAAATTATGTTTTTGAGAGAGGCCTTTGGGTTTTCAGTTTAACTACCTTTTCACTGCCCTTCCTTGCCCAGTCCTGCTCATCTGATTTTTTTCTCTCCTCACTCTCTCACTTTCCGTCAACTGTCAAGTGACACAGTGCCGACTTAAAATAGAAAACTGTTTTATTACCCATTCTTTGTCCTGTCCCTCTAATCTGATCTTTTATACATTTATTTTAAAATATAAAAGTAGGTTACTCTTGGAAATATTGATATATAGTAATGTTTTATTTCAATGTTTCTAAAAGCGCCCTCACGCTAAAATATTTAAGTTTTGTGTATTAAACAAATCCCAACCGTAGAGCTCAATTATTTTACCAGTTTTAGTACAGTTAAAATAAAAGTGTGTTTATAAAAATATTTGTTTTATCAATTTATTCTAAACCTTTAGTCTTATGAACTTCCGTATCAAAAAAAAAAAATTTTCTTTTTACGAGACTTATTCACGAGTTGAGGCCGGGACATAGGGAGACTTGGAGTCTCACTAACCCATTAGCGCATTACTCCTACCTCATAACAAAACTTTAAAATTAGAAAAAATGACATCTAACCTAATTTTATGCTATTTAGCCTTAAACAAGTTTTTGTAAACCTGAGTTATTTTTAATCATACATCGTCAGGGAGCTAGTGCAACTTGTACTCTGGATCCTCCCTTGTAAACAGTATAACAACATCTCACCCATCAAAAAATGTCAAAATTATACAATCTATAAAATAACTAACATTTGTGCGTAGAGTGATTTTGTATATTCCATTTCATAATAGTACGAGCTGGGATGCTACTGATCACCAACTAAATTTAGACTCTGGCCATGTCGTGCTAACCGCAACGATCACCCTCACTGATACAGTTGCTGTGAACAACTGACATTGTGACGACACACCCACGACTTTGCTCGTATGCGACGGTTGGCTCGTCGCCCCCTTTGCTGTTCGTCATGTCATCAGACACCTCTACTGTCATGTGACTTTCTCGTTTTGAGGACGTCACGCACTCTTTTCCAGATTCAGTTCGATTGTTTCTCTCTGAGATGGTGCATGTACCTTGTGTCGTGCTTGTCTGTCAGACTGTTGCAATTAACCTTTCTTAGCATTTACTCTATACCGCGCAGAAAGATTTCTCACGCTACTCGTGACATTAGTCTATTCTCGAATTCTTCTTTTCACTTTCCTCCTATTTGTCTCCTTTCATTCCTATTGTTTTCCCTGCAAAAGCTCTTTTGCAGAGGAGTATAGCCGGTTGATGGGCATCTGTTACAGGTAATTTTTTTTTCCGTGTAAACAAACCCCACACAGAGCACGGAACTGTGGAGATGTTATGCTCTTATAGATAAATGTCACAAACCAGTGTAGTACTATATAATACACTAATAATAAATAATAATATACATACATTTCAAATACATAAACAACTTTTTCATTATTATTAAGTCTCAATAACGTAAGTTACGTAATTAATTAAGTTGTTCCTATTTGATTTTATTCAGGTGTGAACACTAGAAAACTAGACCACGCACTGGTCACTGTAGATAATCAGAGCTTCCAAATAATCATAGGTCATCGATTCAAGTCTTGTGTTGTGCGAAGTGTAACACACGAGAAGACGAAATGTCTAGCCGACTTCTCGCCTATAATCAACCACCGACTCGTGTCTCCAACACTCGTAGCAGCCAACCCAGACAAGACTCATAGCAATTTCTTTAACAATTAGGTTGGCAGATCCTCACACCTGATGCATTTACCACACTTTACTCGACA
The DNA here is from genome assembly GCF_003073045.1 of Pomacea canaliculata. Lineage (NCBI taxonomy): Eukaryota > Metazoa > Mollusca > Gastropoda > Architaenioglossa > Ampullariidae > Pomacea > Pomacea canaliculata. Next base: position 9,642,804 of record NC_037596.1, on the reverse strand, counting down.
TACAGCCGACAGTGCATATAAAGAGGTGTTACCTTCTGTAGTCCGATATGATTCAGGACTTTATCGACTGTTCACCCTTCCTGCTTCCTAATCCTCCCGGGCGGCTCCGGTACTCAACGGCTAGCACCTGTCACACCAATAGCAGCTGCAAGGTGTGTGAGCTGGCGTCTCCAAATGCTCTCAGTCGCTCCCGGCGACCAGCACGCCTGTTCTTTCTCCTGACCTGAGCATCTGTGCAGTCTGGCTGCCTTCCTCAATGAATATAGTCTTACGTTGATGGCTTCAGGCGGTAAAACCACCCAATCTCCTCCCTCATCCCTCCACCTGGGCCACCTGACCGGCTTTCTTGAGTACATCGATGGCTTGTTGAAAATACATAGTTGTGCTCACTTATCTAAAACTTTGCAATTTTGGTTTCTGCTCTGCGATCTAATCTTCACAGAAGCAAACTCCTCTGACGGTAAACAGAACGTCGTTAGCAGACAACAAATATCAACCATAACCATAGCGAAATAGTATTACACGACGGGTGCAAGTCAATTTAACCTTATAAATGTCACTGCAGGGAGACTTCTTCAATTGTGCATCATTTTATCAAACATAAGAGCTACAGCACATAGTTGTGAATGAGTGTAAACCTTTATCGTCAGGAAAAAACACACGCGTCTCTATGTTTCTCTGACTTCTCAATTGATAAATAATAAGACCTGTCTTCTAAGCCAGTTGCATCTTGCCGACGACTGCATTCTGCTACTCGGAGTTGTTCACTTTGAAATCATTCTATTCATTGTTCAGTCGACATCTTCACCTGTTCATTCTTATTTGGCTTTTCGTATTTGATCGCCCCAATGGAACAAACAGGATTGGAGACACTAACCGTAAGTCTACTTACTCGGCCTGCACTGAAACTCACTTGAACATCATTCGTGGCCTGGCACTTAAATAATTATTTTCGATCTAAAATTATGAGTTAATGCTGTAATAATACGCCAAAAATTAACATCCAAGGCGTAGTTATTGAAAATATCTTCTTCATTTGCAGAAAGCACATTTAAGTTTGTTGACGGGCTTCCACTTGTAATCAGCTTGCTCTATCACTTGATAACTGGTGCAATACTGATGTATCCCTTTCCACCACTCAGGATCCAAGCATTTATCAAAAATCCGTAAAATAGTATTTACGCCAAATTTAAAAGCTCTATCATGTCAGTACACATTGGTCTCACTCTCCATACTAAAAAATGCATCTCAAAAATTCCTTTATATCTATTTAGAAAAAACCAGACCAATAATCCCCTCAGGGATTAAAAATCATATTCTTGCCACGGTCTGAGCAGCACACAGATGACATATGGCCTTATATCCTTCTTTCCAAACAACTGTTCAGCAACTGCAAAACTGCGAGATAGACCAATAATTGAGTTCACATCAAATGTAATATATCTATGTAGCCAACATTGCTCGTGCTGTGCTCTGAAAGTACCTGTCCTCATCCCCATAATCGTATTCGACATGCAACATCTAGTGCAACACACCACTCGTCCAATGTATGCGACATGCCCACCCCACATATCAGCTTCTACTAAACCATTCTAAGACGAACAACCACCAAGAAAATGAAGATACTATCCCAAGGGACAGTACAAGAGATGATATAAACACAGCGCAACTTAGTGCACCTGTCACTCTCCAAGGGTAAATGTGGCATCTCTTAAATCTGCACTGCAGTCAAAACATATGGGTGGCCATCACATCTCACCTCTACACTTCCGTCTGTTCACACTGCTTTCTCCGGTCAGTCGCCTGACTGAACTCCAATTCCCTCCTGAGCTTGTCTTATAGTTCTTCTCTGCTTCTGCAAGTTTCTTCTCTGTGTTATCTTCCAAAGTCTTTACTTTTCTCTGCACTCTCCTGTTCCCCATATCCCACATGCAAACGTGCTTGTACATGAATCGATGCTCGTAGCCCTATGAACCAATTATGCTCCCTAGCACAGCAAAAGACTCATTTCACAAGCTTGTCTCACAAGTACAAATGCCGCTCGACCTACCACAAAAAAAACAGACAAAGAAGCACAATGAACTGATAATCAGTTTTTAATTCCACTACTGATTTCTATACTCTATTCCTTCATCACTTTTAAACAAATCCATGAATCACTATGCTGTTAGAAAAGAATTAAAAATCAGTTGTAATATTTGATATTCAATATTATATAAAGTTTGATACAATTTCACCATCAAAAGTCATCTATACTGTAAACTCTTTTACGAACACAAGCACTCAAACTTTACCTTTGCTAGCCAATTAATGACACCAAATCTGTGAAAACTATTAGTAACTCAAAATTTTCTGTAGCTTTTGCAACTCGCTTGTTTGACATTTCTGTGTCAGTCTTCTTTCTTATCTATACTGCCAATACAACTCAGTCATCGTCTTATCATCGCTCTTCTGGAACTTGACGTCACAAACAAAATTATCAATACACAGTACAACACATAATGCAAATATGACTGCCTGACTATGCAAGAACTGCAAGGGATCGAGACCCTGCATCTACCAGCTCTGTATCTCACTATCTAACAGCTTGGTGTGAGTGAGCAAGATCAAAGAAACAGGCCACAGTCGCCACTCGATCAATTAGATCTTTTTTGACCCACGTCATTCCGTTAACCTGCTAGAGTACGGAACAACCACTTTTTAGATCGTTTAACTCGTTCTGTCCGTGTTGTCAGTATTTACTCATTACAAAGGACCAGCATACAGAACATTAGTAGTGAACCTGTCGTAGCCACTTGCTCAACAAACAGTCAGAACGAAGAAAGGCCAGCCAGTCCCCGCTCGAATGAATGACATAAAACAATATTCGCGCATTTACATCTTCTCTTGTTACTTCATTACTTCTAGTGATAATGTGTGTCGACTATTACGTACCTTACGTCCCATTGTCTGTCTAATTGATGTCCATTTACGATCAGAACTGTGACCCCTCTTGGACCGTGCAATTGCTGCGCGCACATTATTATTCATCATTCTATTCACGATCTATTCATTTATTTATTATTTTATTATTACTTATTCCATTTTAATCTATTAAATTATACTTTATTATCTCATTATTCATTAATATGACTTTATTATTATTCCCACGCGTTTTTCATCTCTAACCTAATTAATTTCGTCAGTCACATAGATGTGCCGTGCGCCCAACCACCCAGGAGTAACATACACGCGCGTAAAGAGAGGGAACCCTGGCACGAATTTCGTACAGCGCAGTACCCGAGCGTCGCTGAACACGATCCCCAGCAATGACACAGCAGGGGAGCGCAGTGTCAGAGTCGATCTACCTGCCTTCTACAGTAGTATGAGTGCGCGCTTGCCACCGTTCTGGATGCCACATAGTTGGATAGTTCTCAAAAGTTTTCCATACCTCTCCATGGGACAAGACATAAACTATAAAATTGTTTAAGAAAGACTGCTCTTCCGCCTGTTAATTCTGACAAACTGTTATTTCTACTAACAGATGACCACACGAGTTAGTATGGAACGAGGATCATTGCAAGATGAACACGTCTATTAGCAGAGCTTACATCCCGATGTTTATGTATTTTCTCTCTCTCTCATGGTGGTTTTTTGCAGTAAACCCCTAGGGCAACCCCTCAACTGAACCTAAGGACGACGTATCTGTTAGAGTCATCATGTCCTTCTCTTATCCGACTCGATACTGCCACCTCGAGCGATCTGTTTAGCGCGGAGGTTTATCATGACCTTGTCATCATCATTTATCAATTTTCCCAGCGAACCAGGGACCATGTGACCCATTCGTCCTTTTCCCTGCACTTCAGTCAGTCATCCGCTAAGTCTAATCAAAGTCCTGTCGATTTCAATGTCGGTATTGAACTTTTCCCCTACTCTTTTATTTTCTCTGATCTTTATTGATACTCTCAAACCTCGACTTCTATCATACTGACTCCATTTCTCACGTGTGAAACGAGAATTGTTCCTCTTCATCGGCCTACCACTATACCAGAAACGAAGCATGGCCACCTCTTCCCACCAAGATATACTGAATTCCGATCGCTGTCCTTATGGCAATAATTGTCCACGCTCCTTGTCCCAGGGACCTTTCACACCCAACCACCTCATGACGCAGTTATCCACGATTATACTTCGAATCGCAGCCATCACCTTAGTCTCGTGCTCCACCACAGCAGCTCTATACTCGCACCCACAGAAGTAGACAGTGAAATACACCTGTATCTTTCTTAACCAACCAAGCTTAGTGAATCGACCAATAAAACAGAGTCTCATGCTAACAGCCTAGGAAATGAACTGAGTGCCATTGTTGTTGCTGTTGCTGTTGCTGTTGTTGTGTGTTGGGTGGTCGCTCGCTGGGAGGTGGTGGTGGCTCGGGTGTGTGGCGTGCGTCAGTGTGTGTGCTTGTCAGTCTCGCGATGGTTGAGTCGCTGGTGGCTGATTATTAGCACATCTTTCACCGAAACAGGAACTCACCACAATACCGGCCTGCGGTGAAAATCCATCTTCCTTGCGGTCTCGCCAGGCATCCAAGCACTTCGTCACCTCTTTCCTGCTCAGTACACAACCAAATTCCTAGCTCTAATCCCATCCGCCACTCTGATCCTCACATCCTGTAACCTCAACCGAACTCATCAAAGAACATCTACAAACGCTTACAAAAAATCCACCAAACCAAAACACCAACAACAACCAACATCAAACAAACAAAACACAAACGACTACAAAGCAAACAACCACATTCAACTTCTCAACAACTCCCTCAAACAAAAAAAAAAACAAACAAAAACCTCTACAAAACATAGTTGAAATGACAAAACAGGGAAAGAACAAATCTCACACAGCATACAAAATCACAAAAAGAAACCATCTCACCCAACGAAAACGAGAAGTTCCTTCATCATTTGCACTTTTCCATGAAAGCTGATGTCGCGAGCGCAAAGTCCATCAAGCAAGCGAGCACATCAGATCGCCGTGCATCAACATGATCAACTGTAGGCGACCTCTATTATCATGTACAACGATTGACACTTCGGTGCCCGTCAAGCGTTTCCTTAGTTCAGAAGCTCGATGCGAAAACGTTTGCCTCCAGGCCCCCACCCCCAGCAAAGATGCTTCACCTTCCATCCCTCCCTCACCCCCCAGGACTGTACAGCCTCGTCTTGGCTTCTTGTCCGGCGTACGTTATATATTCAATTCAAGTACTTGGATTGATATAGATGCAGTAGATATCAGAGATGTCCTGCAGCAAACGAACCACAGTTGGACATAAACAAGTCGGTAATGTATGCCGATTCTCTGTACTTAAAGTTTATGCAGACATATTTGCTAGCTCACACATACGATCAATCTATTTTCTCATGTGTTCTGAAATGCCTGTCAAATTGCGAATTTACAAACGAACGAGGAAAAACCTAACTGCGAGCAGTGTCTGCGCCTCTACGTCTTGTCTCTCAACCATCTTTCATGGTAGCCTCGCCCTGCTGCAGCTCTCATCCGTACTATTCAACCCACCTGCCACCCACCATCAGCTAACACCCACATATACGCTTATGGTCCGACGAATTAAACTATACCGTGGCACTTAAGGTGTTAGGTCCTGATTACCTTCGGTACAACGGAACTTATTACAATATGTTGATTTCTGACTTCTTGACGAAAACGAAACATGCTAGCAGGACCAACACCTGACGAAGTGGTGTTTTCCGTACTTTAAAGGTTTAGAGAAATCCTTAATATTGATTTTTCTATATTTTTAATTATATTTTTAAATTCAATTTAGTTTTAATTTTATGTAAATTTTTTCTTAACAAGATATATTTTATTGATTATATTCTCTTATATATTTTAATTAACTTAGCGATATCTGACATTAATCACCCTATTATACATAACTTTTTGACATTCTTTTCTTTAATTTATGTACATAATTTATATGTTAATTTATTCTAGAAACTAGATATTTGCAAATAGTATTCACATTTTTAAACTAGATATAATATTTCTTCTGGCATATAATATAAACCACGCCATAATACACAACCGGACCCGCATCGTACCGTGACGCCAAAAAGCACTTAGTTGAGCCTGCTTCCATAACAGTGGCCACGAACTCAGCCTCATGTTTCTGACATGGCGAGAGTATTGACCTCTAGATCGGAGCTGTCCTCAACCGTGTGCGTGGCGGCGAGTGTGTGAGATGTAACCCCACGCGCCGGATACACTCTCACCCGTCATATTGTTGGAAGTTCATGTATGATATAGTCGGCGAGGAGATGTTTGCTAGTTGGCCAGTGGTCTGTGTGTGTGTGGGTGAGGTGTTGAAGTTAAGGTGTGTGAGAAGATCAGATGTACGACCAGGCAGTCAGCATGCAGAACCACTATTTGCGCGTCAACAGAATTTGGAAACTAGTACTTTCAATCACTTTACAGGGCAATTAGCTTCCCAAGTCAACGACTGAAATTCTGCAGCCTTGTTTGCCCCGTTACAGTTCTACGAAGTGCCCAGCTCGTAGACTTGGACAGCAAAGAAAGACACTACAACGAAGGTAAAGTTCTAGAAAGTACGACTTACCAGTGTTTTGAGCGTCTGATTACGCCGGTCAAAGTAATAGCGGTAGCTCTGCACAATGCCCTGGCTGTGGATCACACCGTGCACAATAACATTCTGAACAACTCCTCTGTATATGACTGTTAACGATGCCAGAGCATGAGCGTGCACGATGCACGATCGCTTATTATTATTATCATTAGTATTCTTTATTAAAACCTTTTATTGAAAACCACCAACTGCTCCAGCTATATTTAAAGATCTATTACACTTATTATAGTGAATGCGAGTTACAAAACCATCAGAGTCCCCTCGCCGAGCCCAAAGAGTGTGTGCCGGAGCCTAGCCATACCACCATATCACAAAAAACGAATGACTAACAAACTATTATAATTAATTCAACAAACCTTATCACCATGTCATCGCAACCTGAGCTAATAACAAGACTCTCTTTTATTAAAAGTGGCTAGATGTGTAGAAACAACAAGTATAAGTGCAAGAATCTTACTGACAAAACACTATTTTATGTTAACAACCCCAACGTCAATAGCGTTTTTCGATGATTTAACACGCTTTCCAGTTTTTGCACCCATTTCTAAAAAAGCCAACTGCCTTTTCGATTTTAGTTCTCGTCTTATGATACATACGACACAAAAAAATTACTATCCGTTTTTGGCAGTTTACAAGTGTATCAAAAATAATAGCAATATCGTCAGCGAACCCAGCCTAGAACATAAACAACATGATATCCGAAGTCAGTATTAGTTCTTCTTACCATGTCGCTAGTCCTCTATCGCCCATTTTCTCGTTATTAAAATCGTCTATAACGCACGAATAACTAAAACGGACTTGCTGAAATCACCTGCCTTTAAGTCCTCCGCTGACCATATTAAAAATACTCCATTCAGACTCCCACCATTACTCCGTACGTCCTGCTTCTGACTCTTAAACCATCGTCATAACATAGTTTTTCACATAGCTCTAACCATTTCATCCATGCCCATGAGATACCATTTTCTGCAAAAGTTTTTTTTTTTTCAATAGTTACAGAATAGAGCTCTCATAAGCACATGAACTACGTACAAGATTTTTCCTATGTCCTAACCATCTTGCTTTTGAGTGAGTCTCACCCTCGGGTAAATTATACGTTCAGCTAGCTATGTACCAAGTCTCAATCCCTTCTAGCAAGACTCATTCCTTCGAACACAACACAAAATATTCTATCAGCACTCGTCTAAATCTCAATAATCTTCTTCCGTAGAGTGTGACTAATACGATAAGTTGTGGAGATCGTTAAGAAAATCAGTCCTACGCCTCGCTGTTTTATTCTATCGTACAACATTGTTATCAATCAGTTCTGGTCCTGTACTATAATTGAACATAACCTAAAGCGACCACCTAATCCGACTGCAACGATACATTCTTTTCACAAACAGTATTTTTTCATTATTGAGAAACCACATGAACAGGAGCTTAAAGTGTTGCGTTAAAGAAATAGTTTAAGAAACTCCTTAACCCGCCGGTCAACGCTGCTCCACTTATCCTTCTGACATCTTTTCTCCTACTTCTTCTACAGTAACCAGACTTGTGACAATTAAAATCCCATCGTTCGATCTGCTATTCCTGCTGATGAGTGCTGACATAGCTTCATGTTTACCATGATTATCAGGGAATATTAATATTAAATACGAGCGTATTGGCCCTGGTTTAACAGCTTGTCCTCTAAAATCTCTCGTCCTCGGTGTGGTGTTTCAGCTGTCGACTTTAAGTATCAATAACTTTCCGTCAAAAGAACTTTCAGGGCTGATAGTAGCTGTACTTTGCTCTTTACTTCCAGCAGCTTTTCAGTAAGGTTTTGATTTTGAATAGTTTGGCTTCGATACTTCAGGTTTTGATGAAGCGCACAAGTGTTTTTCAAGAAGATTCCCAAGATGCCCTACAGCTGGGGTTAAATGAGATCTTCCGTCTTATGAAAGTTGTTTATAATGTATAATTTTTCTCGCGGATTTCCAGCTACGTTTAACCCATCATTGAATGAAATATTGTTCTATCACTATCTTCTAAATGATGTTTTAGTGTGCGGCACCCCACCAAAGCCAGGTCTACCTCACTTTAAAAACACAAAACACAAGATAGGTCACAATACTAACGACTGGTGAAGACGAAGACAAGGTATGGCCTCAGCTAGAAAAGTCGCGGCAGTTGAAGGAAATATAAAAAGTCGTAGAGGAAATAAATGTGAAACAGTCTGACGCAGCGACACCAAATGAACATGAAGGGAAAGACTACAATTCCAGGTGTCGCTGACGTCAGTGGAGGACTTGGATCGTTACACTCCCTACACGGACCTGTTACCTGTTACCTGTTACAACTCGACCTCCAGCTGTGAAAAACGTTTCTCGTGTGTAGATCAATGGATACTGGGGCCAACGGAGATTAAATCGCCAGGAGAATGTATCGATAAAATCACAAAGGAGAGAAAAACTGCATACAGATATTTAATCGGAATATCCATACTAGGGACGACTTGGAAGAAGAAACTGTAGACAGGTAGTCAGTGGACGGGAAAGTTGGAGAGAAGGACAGAAATAGTTGGAAGAACAGAACGACATTCACAGAGAAGCGAGTCCTAGTCTTGCAGGTGTTTTCAATCTTCTCAGCGTGAGCAAGCTGCTTAATAACTGCCCTCTTCTATAAACAATCTTTATCTTTTGTTAATCGGAGCTAGAGCATTTGTTACTTTTATTTAACACAGCTTTCTGCTTGTTGTCTTTCTGGTTCAGATTTAACGGATTTGTCACTCACTTCTCATCGTCCTAGAGATCTGACATTTCCACCAGTTATTCATTCTCTTGACAATTCTATACTAAATCATTTCCAGCAGTTCACAAGTAGTACAATATATGTTTTTAACTTGTGTGAAAATTCATTGGCTGCATTAGGGGAGAGAAGTAACTGCTGCACTTGGACTAGTAAACAAATGTTATCTCCCCTAATTCAGTATACAAGACACTTAAATCGCAAAGTAAAACAGGGGGTGGGGGGAGAGGAACCCCGAGAAAACCGTGCATGTGTACGTTTACTCTTAAAGTACCCGGGGTGTCGCACTGCAAACCTCTACACGTCCCGGGTAAGATTTCTCGAAGGCCCGATGACAGTAGAATAAAATCTCACAAAACTCACAAAGGAGAAAAAAATGTAGCTATCGATGAAATAGTTCGTCTCAAACTTATACACTGATTAGGATTACTAAGTGCCATAGTAAAACAAGTAAAAAAAAATTAAACACGCTTTTATTTGAAATGTACTACAAAGGATAAAATAATATTTCCTTAGGTCTCTGGATTTTCTTTAATACAAAAAAGTAAATTATAAAACTATGACAGGCACTCTCAAGCCATTAAAACCTGGTCACAAATTTCAAAATTATATTACAGTAAATTCTATTATCAGTTTTATTTGTAAGAGCCCGCATGATCGAAGTATACGACGGGTATCAACACCAAAACCGGAAGTGGGTGGTCGCCTCGACGGGGCGAAAGGTCATATGCATGCATAAACAGCGGATAATTCCCCTAAAGTGTCACTGTAAATAACACAGCTTACTCGGATCACTCCATGATAGTCCCAATCACCAATTCAACGCAATTTAGTGTTAAAAATGTGCTCCATTATTAATGAAATAGAGTTTTTACATTATTGTAGATACAATGTAAATAAACATCAAAGTCTATCAAACGATTAGTTTTCTAATGATCCCGTTATTATTTTCCATTGCTAGTTAAGATGATATGAGAATCACTGCCTACCCTTTTCATCCGTGGTTCCCACCCCTCGACCGATCTTCTGGGGAGATAAAGGGACAGCGGAGTCTCCTTAGCCTTATATCATCTCCCAACGGTTGGCGCAGCGATACAACTGTTGTGTTCCACATCTTGTGTGCATTCGTTTGACTGCGCGTTCGCCCCATCCGCAGACACCAACTCTAACTCTGCTCCAAGTTATCTCATGACGTGGACTGTCTCTGACTCCCACAGCACATGCCTGCTCCATGTTGTTATTAGACCAACATAACTACACCTTGGATACAAACAAAAGGTTTCGTTTGCAAAGACTTACCCTCAGAAGAATTTCAAGAGACGGGACAAAGAAAAGTTGTTTTTTTTTCTGGTGTGATTTAAAGGGACAACTGGTAAAAGGCTGCGTGGCAGTGTCGCCCCTTTCTTTAAACTACAGTCGGTTCCATGTGAAGGCGGATAGCATGTGATTAACTAAAATGAAGGGTTGGAGGCAGTGGTGGGAGTGAACACTTGCAGTGTTGCACGATCGTCCCAAGTTTTCACGCCGTTGACGAGTGAGGAGACGAAGAGGTAGGATTGCGATGATCATTGTTTATTTTGCTTGAATTATTGTCTCCTTATTCAAAAGATAAGAATGTTCTAGACACAGACTTTGTGGATATTTTTGAAACTGTTTGTTGAAGACACGACGATGTTAGCCATCAGGATGTGAAAAGACAGAGGTAAGGATTGTCTCCTGGCCTTTTTCAGGTGGTTGGGAACTGAGACTTTTCTCGGGGCTAGGTTTACATGAGGGCGGTACCCATCTCCTCTCCGTCGCTGCCTTACCTTTCTCAACCCTCTAAGGTGTTAGGTACCCATCCCCC